>NC_044312.2:1625000-1925000 GCF_007474595.2 Lynx canadensis | reverse complement strand
GCGGGAGCCTGCATTCTGGGCAGAGAGACACCTGCCACTGTCTGTGGGTTTCCCCATGCACCGACCCCCCTGCCCCCGCCCCCAGAGAGTGGCTCCAGTTCCCACTAGCAGGTGAATCCCTTTTTGGTTTTTCTAACACTTGGAGGAACTGCTTCATCATGCTCCCTCCACAACCCACCGCGCCCCCCCCCGACCCCCGCCCCCAGCCACAAGCCAGAGGAAAGAGCACCACCCAAGCTCTGCCCCTCCTTGGACATCCAGGGGGCCCTCCAGGTTTCTAGGTTTATGTTATTCCACGCTTTGACCTCAGTCCCTTCAGCCTTAGGGAGTGGTAGCTGCTTCCCGCACTGGCCATCTCTGTGACACCTGGGTCCTGTACTTGGCCCTTGAGTGAGCTGTCAACAACTTTAATAAGGCATTCTTTCATACTGAATTCTCATGCTTTCTATTCAGATAGCAGGTGTGGTTTCTGTCTCTTAGCTGATAGACTTACATATGGTCATTTCAGTGAAAGAACAGAGACACAGGATGTACCTAAAGCTAATGATGTGTTTCTTGAGGCTGTCTATGGAGCCCTTGACTAGGCGTGTGGTGAGTCACCAGCAGCGGCAATGGCTGAAGACGCCCCCGATAAAATACACTCATAGGGGAACGTCCCACAAGGGCATCCCGGGTCCCACTATTTGGATTCTGTGTTTCCTTGCCCATCCTCTGGATTGCAAGCTCTGGGACGGGAGTACTGTCATTCATGGCTCTATCCCCAGGGCTTGTGTTTATTGGATGGACAGATGGATGGAGGAATGAATGAAAGAATAAAAATGTGGACACTTAGTGCAATTTTACCGACAGCGAAGTCAACAATACCAAGGTTTTCCTTATAAAATGAAAATTTAAAGATCAGACTAAGGTGGAAAATTTAAAGTTGGACACTCCATATCCCCTTGCGCCCCACTTTTTTCTGTCTCCAAAATTTATGCCTTTTGTGTTTCCAGGTGTCACTGTAAGCTCTTGAGGGCACTGCTTCTTGTAACATTATTAATTACCTTAAAACCTCATTCAACTGTAGCAGTCTTGGCAATCTTATTATCTCAGAAGGACAAGGAGCGAGGATTCGTTGTTTTATCATTTAAGTAATGAGATTTTTACACTTCTCTAAAGAGATTTATGAGAGTAATTAGTCTAAGCAGGAGTTACCAGCATGAGTGTTATTAGGTGTAATGATTAACCCTAGTGGGGTGAGTTACTGCCAACTTAACAGTCATGGAGGATGGCATGAAATTTGAGTTGTAGGCATTTGTAAATACAGATAAATGTGTATTACTAATTGTTCACTAAAACACTAAATCTTAAAATTCTCCGTATAAAGCATCCACAAGTTCTATGGATCTAGTCATTAGTGGGGGGGCTTTTTTCTTTTTCTTAAAAGACAATTGCTCGTCAAAGAGATCAGGGACACATCGACAAACGAGCAGAGTACTGGTCTTGGAGTTCACCCCCAGCTCTGTCACTCCGGGTAAGTCACTGAAGCATGGAAACCTCGGGTCTCTTGAGCTTCAAAAGAAGGGCTAGAAGGGGCGCCTGGGTGGCGCAGTCGGTTAAGCGTCCGACTTCAGCCAGGTCACGATCTCGGGGTCCGTGAGTTCGAGCCCCGCATCGGGCTCTGGGCTGATGGCTCGGAGCCTGGAGCCTGTTTCCGATTCTGTGTCTCCCTCTCTCTCTGCCCCTCCCCCGTTCATGCTCTGTCTCTCTGTGTCCCAAAAATAAATAAACGTTGAAAAAAAAAATCAAAAGAAGGGCTAGGAGTCGACACCGAAGGCTCCTCCCAGCCCTGGCCACCAAGAAATCTAGAAGATAAAGACATTGCTTCAATTACATGGTATTAGTGCATAGGTGACCCTGGATATGAGCCGAGTTCTTGATCCCTGAAGACAAAGTAAAGTTTAGGCTTTACTAACTACGCACCATGTGCTGTAATTTTTTACATATGTGATCGTACTTAGATTCCTTCCGGTAGGAGTGATGCCCCTGTTCTATGGATCAGGGTACTCAGGAAATTTGAGGAACTTGTATAGCAAGTAAGAGTTGCAGCCAAACTGAATATGTTCACACGTTAGTTCCATTACTTAGTGTGTGCCATCTGTGAGGGAGGACATTCACAGTTTCTCCCTTAGGATCGCTGAAAAAAAGAGATCATAAAGGAAAGTTCTTAGCAAAATAGCTTAGAAAAACAGTGTGTTAGTGTTAAGTATTATTACTACCATTATCGTGATTATTCTCTTAATATCATAACTCCAAAATTCCAGTCAGGTTTTGAACCTATGCCATTTTAATTATAAATCCCATGTAGATTTAATTATACCATCCTGCTAAACTAAGAACTTGAAAAAGTTTGTTTTTATTATTGCTATCCTCCCCCCTTTTATCAAATAGAATGTTTTGTGCTTTAATGTCTTAACAGGCATTGCAATTATTAGAAAATACAAGCAAATCTCTCTACTTCATATTCCATTAAAACAGAGGGTATAGTTGATATTCTATCATTGATACAATTCCCCAGACATAATACGGTTAGCACTTGAAAAAGTATTTTTAAATCTAAATCTAGAAAGAACTAGAATTTAGTTCTGTGGTTTAACAAAGCTGTTGATGACCCCATAGAAATGACAGGCCCTAGTCAACCGGTGGGGGGTGGAATCTGTCGAGTGTCGGCATTGTTACCCGTTCCATGAAGTGTTTTCTTACAATGTGACGCTGACCTTTCTCTATGGAGAGATGGGATTGATAGATCCCCTTTAGAATCTGAGTAAGTCTGTGTCTATAGCAGAAGTGAGGCTGTGTGACTTCCAAGGCTAGGTCATACATTCTTCCACCTTTTCTAACTTGCTTCCTGGTCTCCACGGAAGCTTTTCCTCGGAACCCAACTGCCGTGGGTGGGGAAGCAGCCAAGCCTTCCTGGAGAGATCTGATGCAGGTGTGTTGGTTCTGATCCCAGCCAGCAACCAACACTAAGTGCCAAGACACGTGAGGCCTGCGGGTGATTCCGGCATCCACCCTCCGGGCCACTCCAGCTGACTAAGTGCAGCAGGGACAAGCCGTTTCCTCTGAGCACTGTCCAAACGCAGATCTGTAACTGAAATACATGCCCTTGTTTTAAGCCCTTAAATTGTCAGGTGGTTTATTATGTAATAATGACAACCAGAGTAAGTGTCGTTCAAGATGAGATTATTGCACACAATTGGTAACTTACGGCAGTGGAGCTCGTTTTTCATTCAAAATCACTTGAGCGATCCTTTCACGATGATTCTCATTGAACACAGTATTTTCTTCAGCGGTCTTACTCTTCATATACGTATCTGTATAGCTACGGATACTAAGGGTGTAAACTAATACTTGCAAAGGAAAATAAATTCTCAGATTGATTCTAAGTTCAAAAAAACTTTAGAAGAAACTGGATTTGTTCTCCGATTAGAGGCGTTCAGCATTTTGTTACCTCCTAACACAAAGATGGAACCATATGATACAGGCAAGCCCTTGGTAACTGAGCAAATAACCCACAAGATTTAGATGATCCCTGATGCAGACAGAGCCTCGTGAGAAAGGTGCTCTGCTTCTATTGATAGGATTGCCTTTTGTGTCAAGGACTGAGTCTGAAGTGCTCTCTTGTCCAGCAAGAAAGCGGATGCAGAAATGAATACAAGAGAGGCTAATGTCTGAGAGGAGACAAGAGCCCCCAACAGGGGTTTCGTCTCCATATTTACTGAGCTCACAAGATACTACCCACGTGGTGAATGTTAAGAAAACATCTTACGCGATGTGGAGAAAACAATCATACAGTAATCATTAACTTGTGTAAGAAGCAATGGGTCTGGGGGGGGGCAAGTGGAGTTGATCAAAGTACAATAGTATATTCGTGTAACGTGGAAAGTAATTTCCTGCAGGTGCTATAACAAGTTACTAGCGATCCCATTACAATATCTTCCTAGCTAACCTCAATCACTTTCACCCCTTAGTGCTGGCTTTCTGTCCTAAGCCTTTTTTCTAACCCATTTATGCAAGTAAAATGAATTCTTCAACCTGTTTCCCCACCAATTCTAACGTTATTTCCTGCGAAACCCTCACCTCCCCTAAGCATTTTCCTTAATACTGTACTCGAGCAGCTATGGAAAACTGTCCAGAAAGAGGAGAGGGGGAGACCTCTTTCAACCAAAACACGAGTACCAGGTCATTAGTCCTTTCTCCTGGGATAAGGCCATTGTTAATGGGTTTTGCGTTTTTGGTCCCAAGTCTTTTGCTGGTACCCAGCTTTCTAGTGCTGATGGTTTTGCCAAAGTCCCCATCACTTGTTCCCAACTGAATATTGTTCTCTCACATTTTTTTTGGTAAGTGAAATGGGTGTAATTTCTACCATATGTATCAGTGGACTGGGCTCTGACACGTTAATGCTAAGGAGGGAGCCAGTCACATTACAGTTAGAATTTCCTTGCTGTCCTTGACTGTTAGGTTATGATACGGTAGCATAGAGTACCGCCAGAACTGGGAACAGCGGAAGAAAGTGAATTACGATATTAAAACAAAAAAGAATTTCCTATCTGACCATTTGTGAGAGTATTGGGTTGCCTCTTCCAGAGTTGGGTGAAAAAGTTTTAGGATGGCCATATACTACTCCATGAAGAACAATTTCAATTTTGGAATGACCTAGTCAATGCAATAAAAATAGCAAAATACTTGATGTTTCCTTTAGCTACCCTTGCTTTCTTTGTTTTTTTTTTTTTGCCTCTCACATACTCAGGATCCTCCCGTTAGCATCTATTAGGCCTCACGACAGAGTCTGTCAAAGACCTAGGGAGAGGCCAGGAAAACGGAGGAAAAAGAGCTTTTTATCTCTTGTTTTAAAAAAAATATTACCACGTTGGTTTCCATAAAACATCCAGTGCTAATCCAATAAGAGGATGTTTTCATGCACATTTTAAAAGTTAAGAAACGATGGTTAGAATCCTCTGATACCTTATTCAAACCCTGTATGATCATAGGATACAGTGATGGTTAGGGGTGATGATTGGCCTGTAAGGGAAAACACACTCGCTGAACTCTGATTCTGATGGTTTCTGAGGAAAGGTTATCACTTACACATGCCTGAAGGGAAAATGTTACCATGGAGTTTTTATCCCCCCCCCCCCCATGACTTTATTTATGTATGCTGTTGTTTTTAATACATTTCATTAAACATATTATAAGGACTGCTGTCAAAAATGTATGTGACAGTCCCTGTTGAGAGGGCTTGTCCTTAGTGACCTTCTGTAGACAAATTTGCAATCCTCGCTCCAGTAGACGCGAATGCTGCTGCTTTCAGTGGGGATGTTTGACACCAGCAAGAAATGCCTGGCATCCCCCATCTCTGGTCTCTGAAGTTACTCCATGAAGGAGAAAGAAAATACACGATGCGAGCAGCATCTTCAGGATGTGATGTCTCATCACCTAGGAACAATGGGCTCTGGAATAATGGATGACTCCTGAACCTGAAAAGTAAAGTCATAATGTTGAGTTGGATGGGCCATTCTGGAGCAAATGACAAACCTTCAGTAAGAAGCCTCCTGCACAGACGCGGGCGCTGTCCGTTGGGAGGGAAGCAGTTTCATCTGCCCTAATTAATTTGGGAACAGAGGTCGATGGCACATCCCAAATGGTGACATTCGGAACAAATTCAGCAGCTGCTTTTGTTTACAGGCTGTGTACACAGTCAGATGGAAAGATTTTTAAAAGAGCAGTAAATGGCAATCCACATGGATAATGAACTGGATTAATGTAGCAATTAAAGTTTATTAAAATGAAGTATTACCCTTACACGGGACCTGACAATGATGTAAAAGCTGAGGCTCTGCTTCCAAAAGTTGTGGTTGAACAGAGGAAACGGAAATACCCAAGAGGTTACAAGGGCCTATGGGGATATGAATGGCCATGCTGAGACCACCGAGGTTTAAGGAGTAATCCTGGAAGAGGGGGGGATAATCGAGTATTTCCCACCTGGAGGAGGCGTCTCCCTTAGGGCCAAGTTTCCTGATAAGAGTCTTCAGGGGGCTAATGATTTCTTCTTCTCATGTGAAAGAAATCTGTGAATTAGAAATGATTCTCCTGAGGGGCAAATAGGAAGGAAGAGGGGAGTGTAACAAAGAAGGGAGATGACGTGTGCATTATTTTGCAAATGTCAGTGAGGCGTGGAGACCTGAAGGGAGGCTTACAACACTGAATGAACTCCATTTTTGGGAGCTGTAGCTGTGGTTATCAGATCTTATTAAATCCCATTGTACAGATGATATCCAACACAAAGTGCAGTGTGATCCCTGAGGTTTTTTCTATGATTCATTGGCTCAAAGTTGAAGGGTCGGGGGGAGGGGAGGGGGGACATTATTAGAGAAACAGAAAATTCCCCAGGTTAGACTATGAAAGTTTATCAGGATTTCATCATGGAATCTGTAACTGGTTTGTCCTCAGCGGTGTACAAACACGAAATAGTTTTATGTTTCTCTGAATAGTGTCCCCATGAAACACTGTTTTTCAGCCCCTTTTACAGGATCTTGGAAAGTCTCACTATAGCTGCTTTAGCATCACCGGGAACCTTGTAAAACACATCAGTGCAGGGTTCCTTCTTGGTCTGTTTGGTCTTCTTGGACTATCGGTAATCCTCTGGGTGGGAGGCATCCAAGTGGTGTGGCTGGGAAAGGGGTGTGTGTGGAAAGAGTCCTTCAGCTGACCTGTGCGTCATATAAAGAAAAGTAGATTTGGCTCCAGACTGACCCCTTCCAAACCTCCTTAATCCCCTCTCCCGATACCTCTTGAGCACTTGGCTCCGAGGCAAACGCTTCTGGATGTCTAGATGACCGTTCATCAGTTCCATCGGATGGTGTCTAAATGAGCCATAAGAAACCCAAGCATCTTAGATGCGCACAAATGTTGAGTGGATGAGCAGATGGCCGCGTGGCTGTCCTTCCCCCTTACTCTGCCAGCTCGCTCCAAATGTCTTTTTCCTCTGTTCACGTAGCAACAGGGCACATACCATCATAGCCTCTGTATGAGCACATGGACCAGTGATGAGATACCATGCTCTGCTCTGAGTACCCCAGTGTGGTAGCACCCCTCCCTAAGGAACGTGATGAAAACGAGGGAAGGCAACCTGGCTATGTGCGTGTGCACGACATTCTTCATGACTCTATAGCATAGACAGTCCGTTCAGACCATCCGTTACCATATATGGGAGACAAAGGAGCAAAATTTGTACAAAAGACACCGCCCCCCCCCCCCGCCCCCACCGTGCTCATGGCTCACCCGTTTGGGTCTCAGCCTGCTGAGCCCGTGAATGCAGCTGATTCCTGGAAAGAAAAGTTTCAGTGACCCAACTCTCTGTGTGTGGCTCACAGCTACACCCATCTTGACAACTCACTTGGCCAATGCCGACTTCAGCTGGCTGGGGAGAGAGTTGGGAAGGGGTCTACGAACAGCCAACAAAAGCCCATACGGTGGGTTCCCCCTTCCATTTCTAACTAGAGCCAGATGGGAAGGCACTTAAATGCAACTCCTAGTTGTTTCTTGGGATGCAAACGTTTTGAGCCTTGAGAACTGGTGCCTCCAACTTCCCATACCATGGTGATGCCATTGTCACTACCCTGCATTCTGTTCACTTCATTCAGCAAGTTCTATGATTTGTGGTCTGTTCCTTAGAGCATTCTGGGGAAAAAAATGCATATCCTCTAAGCTCTAAACTTTGAGTAACAGCATCTAATTAAAAGTAACTTGGGGCGCCTGGGTGGCGCAGTCGGTTAAGTGTCCGACTTCAGCCAGGTCACGATCTCGCGGTCCGTGAGTTCGAGCCCCGCGTCAGGCTCTGGGCTGATGGCTCAGAGCCTAGAGCCTGTTTCCGGTTCTGTGTCTCCCTCTCCCTATGCCCCTCCCCCATTCATGCTCTGTCTCTCTCTGTCCCAAAAATAAATAAACGTTGAAAAAAAAAATTTAAAAGTAACTTAAATTACATGAGGCCTATTCTCTCTCTTAGACATAGTTCAAAGGTTTAACTGTCACTAATGACACTGAGAACCCCTGTATCTTCCGTCTTCCTTCTCTGTCGTGTTCAGTGTCGTGTCCATCCCGCCGAGGCTGAGTACGGCTTCAGCTCGACGTATTCCTGCCCCCAAAATCTTCATCTAGAGGCAAAGGACCATTTCTACCCCCAAAGTGAAAAAGTTTCCCAAAAGAGTTACCATTTTATCCTGTTGACCACACGAACCTGTCATGTGTGTGCCTGTCAAGTGAACAGAGTAAGAGTCACTGATTTGATCAAATCAATGTTCACCTCCTTGAACTGAGGGAGGGGCCCTGATACTGAAGAATCTTGTAGTTTAGATGGTAGAGGGGGGCAGTTAGTAGGTAGGTAACCACATTCTGTAATTCCCTGAGCTCTTATTCCCAAATGTTGTTTCTCAAGGTGGAGGCTGTGGATGTACCGTCGATCTAGAACTCCGCTCATCACACGCACCCCTGGGCCCCTCCCAGACATAAACTAGGGGACTCTCCAGTGGGAGGTCCAGGAACTTGCATGCTAACTGGCTCACGCATGACACTTAGCACATGTAAGACTGAGAGTGGCTGAAGAAGTCTTTGGGGGCCTCCTGGGATTCAAACTCGTATCCCCAGATCACCTATACTGAGCCCTGCTCTTGGTAGATGCTTAAAGGAGTTTAATTGCTGTTGCATTTTGAAATGTAATCTCTTTCTTTTCTATCTTTAATTGCCAGAAAAAGTCATGAAATTCCTTTACTACTTCATCTAGAATTAAACCTTTCTTCCCATGGATTGAAGGAAGTGATAAATGACATTTGAAAGGTTTCTGTTACTCCCTCTTCTCCTAATTTCATTCTAAGGAAAGGACGACAAGGAAATGTGATAGCGGGGGGAAGAAACAAGAGAAGGAAAAATAGAAGTGATAAATCAGTTTTTATTTTGCTTTTATGAGGAAATCATGTTCTCTGGGCTCTCTTTGATGAAAACTGAATCTGGGTGGATTGGTAGGATTTAAAGTGGGAATGAAAGAAGACAGTAACAGGAAACTCAGTGATTTTTGTAACCTCAGTCATTTGATGGCTGCATAGAACATTGTTCTTCAAGGAACGCCAGCTGACCTGCTCCTTCACTCACCACCCAGAGCGGTGTGAGCTCCTCATTTACGGGGATGACAGATGGCATGTCGTGGGGCAGGATGACAAGAGTTGATAATCAATGCTAACCCCACGCTTCTGTGAGCTGGGCACAATTCAAACAGATGCTTTCCGTGTACTGACTTGATCCTTCCATAATGCGAGGCCTGTATCCTCCTTTATGTCAAGAGCCCCATTTTACAGACAAGGGAACTGAGGCAAGAAAAATGGAGTACTCCCTCCTAAGTATCGGGTCTGGCGTTTGAGTGCCAAGTCTGGAGGCAGACACTGTCCTTGTAACTGGGATGCTGTCAATGCCTCTCAACCGACATCATGGACTGTTCTCCTTTGCACTCATGGCTTGTGATGAGTTCTTAAAATTGTGTGATTTGTTTGGAACCTCTAAAATTCAGTGGAACACATTTTAAAATTTTGAGTTCTGCCCTTAACTGAAAACTCAAAAGATCAGTGCTGCGAATAAGAACAGTCCTTGGCAACCACAAAATGGATCGTCTAGAAGCTCTTTTCTTTGTCCGTTTCTCCCACCCCTACTGCTTCCTCACACGGAGAGTCTGAAATTACATGCTCTCAATCTAACTATAATAGAGGAGAGAACCCAAGTTTCTGAGAAGCAAAGTAGTATACTGGTTATGCATGTTGATTCTGGAGCCGGATGGCTTGAATTTCAACATCAAATCGGACATCTATTAGAATTAAGACTAGGAAAAGTTACTTAAACTCTGTATCGAGTTTCTCTTCACTTGGGGGGTGGGGTGGGGACTGAAGACACTTCCCATGGGTGATGTCCAGTGTGCAATCAAGGCTCACAACCTGATGTAGGTAGGCTAAGTCTCAGGACATGGCATGATCCTATCTGAATTGCTATGGCCAGGAAACCTCCTCCAACTACAAGTGTTCCCTACTGAAGAAGCATTGTTTCAATCCTGTTATGTGTCTGGAGCCTGAGGCTCAGAGTGCCCGTGACTCCACGAGATGCTGAAGGTCGTAGTGCAGTTGGAGGGCAGAACCTGGACTCACTGGGAGCCACCTGCTCCCGGAGCCGGGCTTCCTACCACATGCCTCCCAATCTCGAGTCGTACCATGTTCTCGACACTTAATATAGAGCAGAGTCGCTACATGGAAACCCATGTATGGTACACGCTGTGTAAGCAACACTTGAGCTCACTCCTAAGTGAAAGAACCAGGGTACTTGGACTATTGGATTCCTGGGTCCGTTTTTTCATCGGTAATGACGGGTGAATTGGTTTGCTTCACTTCCCTCTGTTCTCAAATGCTATGCCTGTTTTCAACTTGACCCACAAGTTTGAAATCTGCCTGGTGATGCCAGCTTTCATGGGAAGATGCTGAAGTTACTGATGTAGGAGGAGATCAAAGCTCTTCCTTCTCAGTCCCGGAGTCCACACAACATGGGTAAAATGACACGTGTTTCAGTGGGTTAGACACGACCATGCCTCATTGGCATACTTCTGCTTGTTGTTTTATCACCACATATCTTAATTAAAACATCATCGTTCTCTGTTTGATAGACCGAGTAGCTAATCCTGGGAGGAAAGTGTCAGGATGTCTAACATGTCCTCACAGCATATACAATGTTCAAGAAAAGTGTGTGGGCGAATGAAGGCAGAGTAAATAGCCAAGGCCCAACTTCTTGGCTTGATTTTTAAGACCCTACACAATCCAGGACCAATACCCGCCACACTAACCTCCCGTACACCTGCCAGCCCTAGGCGTGGGAATCTGCACCGCACAGTTCCTGGTGGCCTTGTCCTGTGATGCCCTCCATCCCTGTGCTAGTGACTGCCACCATTGTTAGAGCTCCTCCTTGACCACATCTCAGGCCTCCCGGATGCCAGGAGATAATTCTGGGTGTTTCCTTCCCACTCTGGGTTCGTCAGTCCCTCCATCATGCCAGCTTTGACTAATGACACTTGGAGTGCGCACCCACAATGACGTGTCCCCGCCGGCCGGTGAGGTCCCCGAGGGTGAAGGCTGGATGATTGGTTTCTACTTCAAACTGTTTTTATTTAATTTCCTTTTTTATGTTATAATCGACACTTACCATGCATTCTTTGTTTCAAGATAAACTGAAGGACAGATCCCTTAAAATCCTCTTATGTTGATTAACCAACTATGGATTGATTTTTTTTTTTTCCATTGGCCATTCTAGTCACACCCCATGTTTAAGTCACTTCACAATGTTCTGGCACAGGACAGATAGTGTGCTAGTGAAAGCTCACAGATGCTGACCTTCTAGGGGCCAGATGTTCTTTGGAGCGCTTTGTTTTCATGATCGCACTGGTGAGGAGGTGAGAGCTGTGTATCCTCACTAGAGCTGGACACCAGGTCACAACGTGTGCCAAGGCAAGTGTCGGGGGGGTCGAGCTTCAGATGCCACAGCTCTGTTTCCTCACCCCCTGCTCTCTACACCTTCTTCAAGCAGCCTCGTAATCTGCCCTTCTTACACTTGACATTGTGTCCCCAGCATCTGCCATATCCTTGAGCTGTTGGGGAGTTTGTATTTCTATGCAAATCATTTACAAATCCCAAGGACTCTATCCCAACAAAGACATGTAACGTCTTACTCCTTTCCTCCTTCCCAGCAAGTAAGGCAATGATTTTTTACTTGTATTACTCAATCTGTTGATCAGTGTCCTTAAAGGTCTCTAGGAAAGTGCGAGATGCTAGCCCCAAAGGTAGTGTTTTCCCAAGTAGAAATGGTTCTTGGAAGTGCAGGAAGCGTGGTTAGCATGGCCTCGGTTTCCCCTTCGTGTGGCCGTGGCAGGGCATGGCACAGATGGTTGCATTTAGTTCACGTTCTTCCTCTGATTGCCTCACCTTTCTGGCTGGAGACCCTGAAATTTTGGA
Organism: Lynx canadensis; assembly: GCF_007474595.2. Lineage (NCBI taxonomy): Eukaryota > Metazoa > Chordata > Mammalia > Carnivora > Felidae > Lynx > Lynx canadensis. The sequence continues at coordinate 1,912,932 of NC_044312.2, read as the reverse complement.
CTGACGAAGCCAAAACACTTTGTGTGCAGTAAACTAGTATCGTGTACCAATCTGAGAAATTCTTTGAAATCCCGCATCTCTGTGACCTTGCAGAAATTGTACAAACCAGCCTCTCGCTATGTCTCACCACAATCTTTCCTCTTCCTTAATGCCATTTAAGGTGACAAGGCGACACACGGAGAGCTCCTGATTTGCTGACAGTGCATTCAGGCAGGCACATGTCGCTCAAATCCAGCTTTATCAGGTTATAAGTGATTACCATGCTGCACAGCACCTGGAGTACCATTATGCAAATTTGCACATGGCTCAGCTGCACAGTTTGGACAAATATTTATCATCTTAAAGCCTGCCTTGCGGAGAGAAAGCAGGCCAAGTGGTGTTCTGTCATCACACATTCCTGACTTTTGAAACCAGAAGTGAACTAGACTCTGTTGATGGAGGACGTGAAAACTTTCCAGAAGAAATCTCCTTTTCCTAGTCTTTCAGGGAGGAAGGATATTTAAAGGAACCTTTGATGAACCTTAAGACAAGTCAGGAAAAAAAACCAGGAGAGCTGTTTCAAATAAGTGAAGGGCCATCAAGGAGACAACAAACGTGTTTTCTCTGTTCCGAAAGGCCACGTTGGAATACGTGAGTCAGAATTTGTGAGATACAGAAAGACAGCTCTCAGCTCAGTCCGAGGGGCACTTAAACCCAAAGGGGATATTCTTGGGAAGGTCAGCTTTTCTCACCACTTCTGTATAAAAGATTTATGTAGATTAAATTTGTGAATTTTTATTTTCTTAACCAAATGAAATCAGCCACCTGACTGGGTTCCTTTGAAAACTGTCACCCTGGAAGGTTTAAGTTACTTGCACAGATGGCCCTTGACCTGGACAGGGTGAGAACACATCTGGGCACCCTCTGCCCTTCAGTCCACATAGTGATAGCAGATGGTCAGGGGTGGATTCCTGAACTGGCCAAGATACACAGACCCATCTCTCTCACACGAATGAAGTGATTCATGGAGTTGGATGCCATTTCACATGAATAAGGATGTCCAAGTCCAAATGAAAATGGTACCTGAAATTTTGAGTTGGAGCCATTTACATTTTGCAAAGCAATTCCTGCTGAGTGGTCCCCCCAGCCCTTCTGAATGTTCCTAAGTGACTTGGGGAATAGAGGGTCTGCCATTCATCTAAACGGGAAAACGTTTCAGTATGTTCTTCTCTCCTGACTCAATCCAAAAATAGAACCAAAATGGCGTCATACACACACAAAACCAATAATTCCAAGGGACATAAGCACCCCAAAGTTTACAGCAGCGTTACCCACAATGGCCAAGCTATGGAAGCAGCCTGAGGGTCCACTGACTGATGAATGGGTAAAGAATATATGGTATCTGTATATGATGGAATATTACTCAGCCGTAAAAAAGATTAAGATCTTGCTATTCGCGACAACATGAATGCAGCTAGATGCTATTATGCTATGTAAATAAGTCAGATGTGGAATTTAAGAAACAAGCAAAGGATGACAGGTAAACCAAGAAACCCACTCAAGTATAAACACACTGATGGTAGCCAGAGGGAAGGTGGGCAGGGGGATGGGGAGAACTGAGAGATGCGGATTAAGGAGGGCACGTGTTATAACAAGCACCAGGTGAGGCACGGAAGTGTTGAATCTCTACATTGTACAAATGCAACTAATATTACACTGTATCTTACACTAGAATCAAAATTCAAAACCCACTTAAAAAAGAAGAAAGGAACATGGTGTCCCATGCCAGAGATGCCCTAGGAGGTCCCGGGAATAGAAAACGGTAGAATGTGACCACTCACTCTGAGTTCTAACCATGGCTCTGCTACCCCGGGCCAGACCAAAGGGACACATCTTAACTTCTCCGACTCGGTTTCCTCACCTGTAAAACTACAATAATGAGAAACATGTCCAAGGATGGTTATTGGAGTTTAAATATATAAGTATTTGTGACACTAAGAGGCATACCCTAACACCCCACCACGTTGCAGTCATGCTAATGATTACCATTGTGATGTTCAACTGAGCTCGCACTTCCTCACTTCACCCGGCCTGCTTTGCCGAATTTTAAAATCAGTTTGTGTAAAATACATTTTAACCACTCTTGCAATTTCCATCCCCCTGTAATCCGCTTTAAGGGACGATGCTTGCCTACATTTTTATGCGCACCCGAAGGTCGGAAAACAAAGCTGTTCTTAAAACAAGTTTTATAATCCACTGGTACACAGACTACGCTGAGATTTTTGGTATGACGCAGAGTATAAGCTAATAAAAATCCAGAGAAAGCTTTTAAAGATTTGGGACAACGTTTTGGGTTAGCCATCAACACAAGACCAACAGTGCGGACGCTCATCTCTGGGACAAAACCTTCTAATTTGCTCTCAGATGTCGGATTAGAGGCACCCCCTCTGTGTGCCTCCGTGTTCTCCCCTCTCAATGGGGTAGAAATAGGACCTACCTCACAGAGGTGGAGTGAGGCCTGGATGAGGAAAAACCTTGTACTCAAGAGTAAAAAGCACTCAGCACAGTGCTGGGCATATAGTGAGAGCTGGATGAGGGGTAGCTGTGGTTCATGTGGTAGTAAGCCCCCTGGAGCAGAGACATGGGGGTTAAAATTAGGGAAGGAAAAGACAGGCATCATCAGAATAGTGGATGACAGATGGAACTTCACAGAAAATAGCTCTGATTGTGGTAGCCACATTAGTTGACTAAAGTTCTCTGTCCCTCACTGAGGACACGCATTACCTGCTACAGACACAAAGGGCTGCCAGGGGCTGTCGGCTTCAAAGCCGAGTCCAATATGAACTACCTTTAACCTCACTTTCAACCTCATTAGGTGTTTTCCACCAATTATATTTTTGTATCTGCTACAGAGAAATGAGACGCACGAATTACCAATACAAAAAAAACAATGGTGGATCTGTGGGTCGAGAAACCGGAGTCCTACCCATCAGTGCGGATGAAAGGGCAAGATGGCGGCCTGGCTGTGGGAACGCCTCACTGCACACGTGCTAGACGCAGGGAGCGGAGCCACAGTAAAGACTGAGCAAGAAGTGATGTGAGGACGCGGGCAAAACAAAATGTTTGTTCCTCTGCATTCTCCCACTTTCTCTCCATCGTCATCTTTGTCACATAAAATTTACCATCTCAAGTGAATCAGAACGTCGTAGTAGGTTGTTAATGACCTTCATCAATCAGGTAAATTAGATATTTTTTTTCTCCTTACCATTTTTCTTCTTCAATGATTTCATGATCAATTGATGTGGTCTCTGCTTCAAGGGAGAAAGTGGGGGCCCTGCCTTCCCTGGCAAGGAAAAGGGGGATGGAAATCAAAGACGTGGCCACACTGGCAGCTGCTTCTCTCCTTCCAAGCCTCAGGGTGCTCTCTGTCCCAGTGAGAAGTGTCTGCACAGTGGTGGGGGCTGGAGGAGGAGTCGAATATTCCCCCTGAGAGAGGAGTGTGTGTGTGTGTGTGGGGGGGGGGGGTCTTCTCGTGGGATATGCAAAGCTCAGCACTTGGGGATGTAGAAATGGGCAGGAAGGAAGGGCTCTTTGCCGTGTTCCCGAAGGGGCCTCAGGTCCTTTGCCTCCTCAGGCCTGTGTCTGGAGCAGGCCCCTGATGCCCCCATGACTTACCTGGTTAGAGCTTCTAGAATGCTCTCATTAGTCCTGGCGAGGAAAGCATGGTGAGCACAGTCAACCATACTTCTGGGTCAGAAAACCCCGGGAAGAGCCCACCCCACAACCGCTGTCACAGTTTCGCTCATCACACGCGGATGCTGTCTCCTCCAGAGTGGACCTGCTTATTCTTCCCCGCGAGGGAACTGTGCTCACTCCAACTTGTACTTGACCCATTTTAACGATGTGGTAAAGACTCGTGGATGTTTTTCCCGACGGCCTTCTTACCCCAAACAAGTCCCCCCAAATCCTCTGACAAGATGCACAAGTGAGGAACTCACATAACCTAGGTTTCCAAGGGGTTCCAGGCACTCAAACGCCAGGTTCCTGGCATTTGCCAGCACCTCTGTGGTAGGTACTTTTCTTTCCCCAAACCTTGAGGGGTCCACATGAGGGTCCACTGCCAAGTGCACGCGGCTTAGAGGGTGGCCCTGGGGATAACTCCCCATCACCTCTCTCTACCTCCCCCCACCTCCAGAAACCTTCATGAGCCCCCAGGGGGAAAATTACCATACTGACTGAGGACCCTGGTCCTGTTTCTCTCCTTGATGACCTCAAGACAAGGGCAGTTGATGGCTCTGTTTTATTAACGTGGGGAAAACGAGTCACGGTGAGGGGAGAGAAATCTTCCCCAAACTCAGACCTCACGCACAAGTCGCTTTTTGTTCTTTCCTGGCCTCACGGCACTTTCTGTTCTGGTCCCCACCCTCCACAAACACACAGAGTCATTGTCAGGGTGTAAGTGACACATATTGTCAGGGGGTGAGAGACCCGTGCAATTCCAAGGGTTGCACAGAATGGAAGACTCCAGGTAGGGAGAGAACAACAGGTGAGCACAGTGGACGTCTCATCTTCTTTCACATGGGCTTGTGGCTCCTGAATCTTCCATATGCCTTCATGCTGAAGGCTCTGTGTTGTCCTCTCAGCCTACCTGCTCATTCCTTATTTGGACCCAACTCAAGGTTCGAGTCTGTCAGTGAAGCTTCCGTTGGCTTCCCCCTGGCTTCCGTTGCCCTCGGGTGGCTTGTCTACTGTAGCACCGTAATGGTGCGGAATGGTCGCCTGTCCCCAGCTGTGAGCACCCTGAGAAAGCCGAGAAAGCCAAAGTGGTGTCCTCCCTATGCATAGACCACGCCACTTGTCCATGGCTGCAGCAGCCCCAGGCCCTTAGAAAACTGTTCCACTCTGGAGACCCTTTCGGGTGATGCTGATCTAATAGGAACAGGAGGCGGATTTTGCAAATCACATTATTACAAAACCCAATTCTCCCTCGCTTGGGATTCGTAAAGGGAACGGTTGTCTGTCACTGCCCTCCTTCTCAAACAAGATGATGACAAGTACCCTGCAGCCCAGCGGTGCTGGGGGAGCAACCGTAGAAGGTATGTGACAGTAATTAGGGAAGGAGGTGGGGCACAGGGACTGGCTACCTGAAAATGACTTTGGAGGCCACTTCCCTCGTTCCAGGAAGACTTGTCTGCTGCTTCCAAAAAGCACACAATAGGTACTGTTTTCCGCCCGTGAATGCTAACGAATCCTGTCACTCTGTTACTTGGAAACCACTGCGCACAATGATTTGTGGACCCAATTTTTGTTTTCTAGCCTATGGTTTGGCAGGCGTGAGTTGACAGCCTTGGAAAAGAGCAGGCTACCTATACCAGGGTGTTGGTGTGTGTGGAATCACCAAGTAGGCAAACGGCGTCCCAGGAAAAGAGAGAAAGGTTTTATGTGCCTTCAGAGGAGCAATGCAATGTAACAGATCTAAGTTAGGATCGGACAGGATCAATGTCACCGCCAAGGAATGGCTGCTCCGAAAGACGTTGGAGGAGCCAGCAGCACGATGAGAGAGGCGGAAGGCAGGGGCACCAGGGTGAGAGATGGAGTTCTCCGCTGCGGGCATCGGGCCCTGCTGTGTTAATGCCGAGGCCATAAAACCCAGCCTCTGGCCTCGGCGGGGAGGGTGCTTTTCTGCAGCCATCACTCATACGTAGGTAATTACCTTTCCTCTCCCTTCCTCGCCCTGAGGCTGCAGAGGCTCAGGGTGAAGGCAGGTCATGGGCGGCCTGTTGTGATGCACTATATTGTCCACTCTCCCCTCCCTGTGCCCCCAAAGGCCACCGTCCCTGTTCCAGATGAAAGATCTTCCTATAATCACGATAACTACCGAAGCAACAGAATCACGAACCAGCACAGGACGCTGGACACATGAGCTTGGTGACATGGGTAGTCACACACACCGAGAGCTCTTTTATTTCACAATGTGAGCCATCCTTTTGGAGCCGTGTCTTCAAAAGGCCTCTCAGGTAATTTTCAGACGGCGCTGCAGACAATTTGCAAAAACAAGTAGGCGGCCAGCCTCCTGTTTGGGACCACTGTGCACGCAGCCCGCTCGGGGCAAATGGAGTGTCCGCAAGCCCGGCTTAGCCCTTAGGACACCTCTGACTTCTGATGAGGTGGTTTAGGGCTCAAGCCCTGGTTTGCTCGTGTGTAAAAGAGGTAATAAGTACTTCCTGCTGCTGTCGGGAGGGTGGTGTACGTGGGTCTTGGCCCAAGGTCAGCACACGATAAATACTTGTGTTTAACATGACCCCTTCTATCAGGATTGTTTTCTCCCTCTTCTTTCCCCAAATGTGCACCTACATCACATACACCATGTCCTCTTACGTGTCAGGCACGATGACTATGTTGGTAGAAGCCGTTCTGGGAACTGTCCTAGACTTAGACAAATCTGTGAAATAACGCCGGACTTCATACACCTTGGAATTTGCAATCCACCGGCATCGTCCTGCTTTCCCTGGGACTTAGATGGTGGTAAAAAGTCAACCCACTGACTGTGAGGTGAGGGGAGAGGAAAGCAGACTCCTGGGACAGGGTTCTGCAAGACGTCAGACCTGAGACCCAGTAAAGGGGGGAAGAGCAAAATCAAAACGGGAAGAGTTCGTACACTTGTCTTACTCCAAGACGTAAGCAACGTTGTACTGCGTTGTAAGAGACCTCGTATCGCCCAAAAGTAGCTGTGTACTCGTGTGCTGGGTGCCATTCGAGGCACTGGGAACAACAGAACCAGTTGGGAAATAGAGCAGGAATTCCTGCTCTCAGACCTTGTACCTTCTAGTTGAGGGGGAAAAACAGCAAATAAGCTCATGGATCCTTGCATATTGGCACTACAAAGAGAGGGAAAGCGGTTCAATGGGGCAAAGCATTTCAGTTGTTGGCAGGAGGGAAGAGTGGCCATTGTAAGATGACCATTAAAAATACTACAAAGCCACAAAAAAGAGGGAAATCTTGCCACGTGTGACCACATGGCTGGACCTTGAGGGCATTATGCCAACTTGGAGGAAGTCAGACCCGGACACATACTGGAGAGTCTCACCGTAGGATTTCACTTACACGGGGAACGTAAAACCAAGAACTCCTAGAGAAAGAAATCAGACTAGTTACCAGAAGCGGGAGGTGGGGCTGGGAAATTGGACAAAGGTGTGAAAAGGTACAAACCTCCGGAAATGAGTTAATAAGGACTAAGGATGACAGGGGCAACGTGGTGACTCTATGTAACACTATGTGTAGCGTTTATGAAGTTGAGATCCCAAGAGTTACTGTAGCAAGGGAGAAAGAAACTGTCTTTGGCTATCTGTGTGAGACAGCAGCTAAACCCCGGTGACCGTTTTACATTACATGTAGGTCAAATCATTATACTGTCCCCCTTAAACTTCTAGAGTGCTGTAGGTGAACTTGATCTCAATAAAAATAGGAAAAAAAAATGTAAATGATCCAGGAAAGCTTAACCAAAGGTGATGTTTGAGTAGATACTTAAAGGAAATGAAGGGAAAAAAAAAACACAGATATCTGGAGGAACAGGCTGTCAGGCACAGGAAACAACAAATACTTTTGGAAGTGTTTTAATGTAACCATAACATTATAGGACTTAATTTTTTTAAAAAACCTTTTTGGGGTCCCCTGGCTGGCTCATTTTGTAGAGTAGGTGACTCTTGATCTTGGGGTCATGTTGGGTGTGGAGATTACTCAAAAAAATAAAATTTTAAAATACCCCTTTGGATGCTATGTTGAAGGCAGATTTTTTTTGTCAAAGTAAGAAACCAGGAAACCAGTTAGGAAGCTGACCCAGGAGAAAGGGGACAGTGTCATGGCCCACGGTCCTGGTGGGAAGGCAGTTAAGAAATAGAGAGTCTGGGGGCGCCTGGGTGGCTCAGTCGGTTAGGCATCTGACTTCGGCTCAGGTCAGGATCTCGCGGTCCGTGAGTTTGAGCCCCGCATCGGGCTCTGTGCTGACGGCTCAGAGCCTGGAGCCTGTTTCAGATTCTGTGTCTCCCTCTCTCTCTGACCCACTCCTGTTCATGCTCTATCTCTCTCTGTCTCAAAAATAAACAAACATTAAAAAAAATTAAAAAAAGAACTAGAGAGTCTGGATGTATCTTGAAAGGAGAGTCCACAGGGTGTTTCAGTGGGTGGGATGTGAGTGAGTCACGGGTGATGCTCACATAAGCTTGAAAATCTGACAGAGTGAAGGTGCCATTTACTGGGGTGAAGAACACTGAGAAAGAAGCAGGTTTTGGAGGAAGACCGTTGCAGTGTAGACAGGTGAGTTTGAGAGGTCTTTTAGATGCCCGGGTGGAGGTGCTGAGTGGGCAGCTATGTGTTGACCTCTGCAGTCTAGAGGGAAAATCTGGGGTGTCGATACAGATTTAAGAGTCATTAGTTTATAGGGATTATTAAAAGCCATTAGAGGAGATCACCTAGGGAGGGAAGAGAGACTGGGGAGAGCAGAAGTTTGAGGACTCCGGACAGGTGAGCAATGAAACCAGAAGAAAACAAAAGTGTGGTATGGCTGAATCTCCTTCAACCAGATGTGGTGTAGAAGGGTTCCAGAATTCCTGCTTGCTCTGGGGCACACGTGGAACGTGGTTGATGATGCTTGGCTGGTGACCCTGCACGAAGAGGTGGTCCTGGGCCCCGGTGGCCCCTAGGAGAGAGCTACACCCAGGCAGGAGGAGACACTCCAGCCCAGCAGGGGCCCAGGTGTGATGCACTGTAGGCTGAGACTCCACCAGGGTCTCACGACGCCCAGAGAGAAACCCTGCTGAGTTCCTGAGTTACAGACGCGGCCGGCAGGTGCCAGGACGATACCACGGGCCACAGGAACCCGGCACTATGTGGGGATAGGAGGTTCAAGAAAGTGCTAGGTGCTCAGCTCTGGGAATGCCTGGCAACCTCGACTGGAGCTTCCAAACTCAACCATGAGTTTCTTAGGACGTTAATCTCAGACATCTCAGAAGTAAAAGATTTGGGAGACTTACATACACTTCACAGGAGATTTCCAAGTTGTATATCAATTTGCCTATTCCCTACCCGAGAATTCAGAAATGTATTAGAATAGAGCTTATTTTTTCTCACATTTGCATAAGTAACACGCCCCTCCCCCCCCCCCCCCCCCACCGAGACTCCAGAAATAGCCACTGAAAGGTGAGGCAGCTGGCAACTTGTAAATGGAAGCTTCTAGATCTAAAAACCATTGCAAAACTGCATGAAAAGAAGCAGCCCCTTACATGAGTAAGTACTGAATTCTGGCTAAAAACCAAAGCTTTTAATGGTACATAATAAATCCTTTAATCCACTGTTTAATTTTGATTTTTAACTGAAGTCCTGCTTTAAGTTTTCTGAGATTCCAGTAAAAAATGAAGGCAAGGGTTTTTTTTTTTTTTTTTTCCTCTATGGAAAAATCAAAGACTTCAGAACACAAACACAATTTAACTGTGATAGACACTCACAGCCTAAAATAGACTCTTAATCTCTTCTGCTAACAATTACCTTGTTGGTTTGACTTGTAAACGAGAGTCCAGGCATGAGTCTTTCGTCACTCCCTGCAGTGGATATGAACCTGTCCTTGGCCTCAGTGGGAATCTGCCACCTAAAATCACTCAACGGGGAGGGAGGCAGGGAAACACAGGATAGGTCTTGGTGCTGCCCTTGCTCATGTGAGATGCGACCCTGGATCCCACACCCTGCCCCAGCCCCAGATACCTGATCTACTCCTGCCTTCATCTCAGTAAACAGCACTGCTTATGCAAGTAAGGCACCCAGTGTTCCAGTCACCTCCTTGCAACATCACCTCTTGCAGCGAGCTCGGAATACGCTGCACCCACGGGCACCCAGACCTTGCCCTTGGCTCCACTCCTACCTCTGTGTCCTTCCCTCAAGGCCCCTAGTCCAACATCTCTCGGATTCTTGCCACTATTTCCAACCTGGGGTCCCTGTCACTAACCCACCTCAAATCTTCCCCTCCGTTGCCATTACACTGGCCCTTCTAACAGGCAGATTTGATTGGGGTGCTGGGGAGGCTCAATCAGGTAAGCCTCCCACTCTTGATTTCACCTCAGGTCATGATCTCACGGTTCATGCATTCGAGTCCCGCCTTGCGCTGTGCACTGACAGCACAGAGGCTGCTTCGGTTGTGCTCTCTGCCCTTCCCCCGCTGGCTCACTTGCTCTCTCTCTTGAAATAAACATTAAAAATTTTTTTTTAATGCAAATTTGATGAAACCACTTCTTTTCGGTCTGTGTGGTCTCCGGATGGCTTCACGTTGACCAGAACAAGACCCAAAGTCCTCACCCTTAAATGTCCTCGCTGATACTGAACCCCCCTCTCTGGTCTCCTGTCTTGAAAATTCCTGTTCTGGCCCCAGTGACCTGGCAGCTTTCTGGGTACCCCATCCTTTGACTTCACTGTGTCCTTGACGCCTGTCATTTCAGGTGGGAGGTGTAAGTGCTCTCTCCTTTATAATCTCTTCATGCAGCCTGAAACCCTTCGGTGCAAGCAGTTTCCCTGTGTGTGTGACCAAGTCCACTGGTCCCAGTGGTTTGCTTTTAAGTCCTTCCATCTTTAAGGATGGGGCCAAGTTTGGGGTTTTGATCTCCAGTGATGAAATACTGCACTGAGCAAACATACGAATAATTTCTCGATAAAAACTTGCAGAATTAATTGAATGAATGCAGCAAAAATACAATAAGCTAGCCTATTACTCACTGCCATCTGATACATCGCCATTTGATTCAACTGAGAATTTGGCCCAAAGGTGAAGGTGGTGTTACTATAAAGACGCCCACCACAAAGGTCTACGGATGTCTATACGCGCATCTACAAATAGAGTCTCAACTGAGAAAAAAAAGTTTAGACTATCGACATACAACAGGAGTATATCCGTTAGAAAATTTCTCTGCTGGTTTTAAGTCCTCCGGGGCCATAAGCAAGTAAAAGTGTATTCTTGAAAAAAAAAAAAATTGAAGGGACACAGTACAGGGCTAGTAGTCTGGCCATAGCAGACCAGTAGCTCCGCAGAATCTTCAGGGACCCCAGACTTTCGGATTTCCTGCCCCACCGTACATGGCCTCCAACGTCTGCCGGACCTCACGGAGCGAGAGAGCGGTCAAAGCTCCCTCCATTACATCCACATCCTGGCAATGGAAAGAATGTTCTCTCCCCTGAAGACATCTTCCCAAATATCCTACTCAATGTTTCAACTTCTATTAACTTAGCTACACCGTATGAGAGTAACTACATCTTGCTACATGGAAAGAGAAAATAGTTTGTCATGCAGGCACATTGCTCTGGTTGTCTTTTCAGTATTACTTCATATGATTCATTGTCTTACTTGTATTATCCATTTAATAGGACAGTCTTCCGAGACAGTTACATGCTTATCTCCAGTTTCATAAATGAATTTAAGCATTAAGTGCAAAAGGTGAAGGAAGTTTGCCAGGGTAACACAGCTGGAAAATGTTAGAAATGTAGATGTAGGTATGTACCTAGGAAAGGCATTTAAGAACTATTCCTTGGGTAAAAAGATCCTTCTTATTTAAAGACCGTTGTTTATTTTTTATTTAAAGACTGTGTTTATTTTTTTTTAAGTTATTTATTTTTGGAAGAATGCATGAGTGAAGGAGGGACGGAGAGGGAGAGAATCCCAAGCAGGGATTCTGTGCACTGTCAGCACAGAGCCTGACAGAGGGCTCCAACCCACAGGCGGTGAGATCATGACCTGAGCAGAAACCAAGAATCGGATGCTTAACCGACTGAGCCATCCAGGAGCCCCTAAAGCCTGTGTTCATTAATTGAACAACTGTTGACCGAATACATACTATTTTCCAGATACTATGCTAGGTTCTGAGTAATGTATTAGTTAACAAGAGAAAACAAGGTCCCTGCCCACATAGACCTTATGTTTCAGGAGCAGACAGCAAAGAATCCACAGAGAGATTATGGACTGTCAAGAGTACTTTGAGCCATTTAAGTGACTTGCTGTCAAGCGTACGAGTCACGATAGGCCAGGAAGCTGTGCTCAGGAAGCCATCAAACCCCCACTCCTGGTCGCTGGGGGTGAGCAGAGGCGTTGTGCTCGCGGACTCCCCCAGGGACCAGCTGACAGAGACAGCATCTCCGCCCACAGTGGCCTCGGCAAGACAAGGAAGGGTACAGGTTCCCCCTGGTGATGAAATACATGCTCTCAGAAGTCCTGCATCCACACCCGTCACTGCTGCCTGCCCTCTGAGTTGGCCACATGTGGAAGGGATGGGGAGCAGGACAGGAGAACGGCTTGACCTTCTGGGTACCCCTCTGATCTTGCCAAGGGCGGTCTTCATCCGCAGGTGGGATCCACTGATCAGGGTTTTGTCTGAAATCTTCCTATAAACACAGAAGGAAGTAATCGTGCCTGTGAAGTCCACTGATGGCCAATCCTTCCTTTGCCACAGGAGTTTCTGACTACACCCTGTGAATTGTTGAATTATGTCTCTCTAACGTTAGCACCCCTGGTCATTTTCTCCCCTAAACGCCCCCCCCCCCCCCGGCCCTGTGAGAACCTGGAAGAAGCAATCCATCACTGGGTCAACTGCTTTTACTGAAATGGAGCACAGACAATGTCTCAGTCACCATGACTGCAACGTTTGCTAAAGCCACACTGTCGATAAAGTTTGCTTGCATTGTGTGTTAATCTTAGGCTCATGGCTCCATTCTGGAGAATACTTCTAATCACCATTCAGTTTCCCCCGGAAGGCTGTGCCTATATCCCTACAGCTTTCTTTGGATGCAGTAAGAGGGAAATGATCATCTCATTTCTCGTGAGGCATAATTGGTCTATATCAATAATTTCACTAAATGGTTTCACTACCTGGTGTATTGTTGTAATTTCTTAGAAAACTGTGATAAAATTCGTGGGGCCATTTGTCTTCTCTTGGCACCTTTCCGCTCTTTGAGTCTCTAATGGATTCCATTATTTCTTCCCTTGTGATATACTTCTCTAATTTTTCTTTATTGCTCTGTGATTACTGGTGCATTGCTGTTTCTGTAAAGAAAATTTCAAACCTGCTATACCCTACAGGGCTTGTTCGGGTTTATATTCTTCTTTTTTTTTTTTTTTTGAAATGTTACTAAAGCAGAATTAATTTAAAACTGGCCAATTTGCAACATTCCAAGATGCACCTTCTACCCCTGGAAATGAGCCACTATTTTGTGTAAACAGAAAAGAACAGTCATTTCCATGTTCTGTTAATGCAATGCCAACGGATTAATTTTGTCCTAAAAGGAATTCTTTTGGCTTTCTGTACTTGAGGTAACCCACTGTAGCTGATGGTCCTGGCTCAATGATACAGTTCAGCCTAATAGATATATGTTGTACCAAACATGATATTGGCCCAGCTAATGGTGATTCTGGCAGTGTTTAAATAACACAGTGCAGTGACACTCAGGTTGGCCATGTGCCTATCTGGGAACCATAGCCCCAGCCTCCTTGGCCACTCAAACAGCCATGCAACACAGTTTTGGCCAATGGAAAGCAAATGGTGGTCACTGAACGGGGTCCTGGGAAAGCTCCTTGAAGAGCAGGCTACCTCAGATGGCTGACACATGAGCCCTCGATTTTTCCCTCCTTCCTTTGTAGACTACAAACGTGACTATAAAGCAACTGCACTGTGTTCATGAAATCCTATCAGATGCCAAACTTCTTTTTTAAAAAACAGGGACAAAGCGGCTGGTTCCTTATGACCTCACGGGGCGGCCATGTCCATGATGAACTACTCGCTTCTGGAGTTACTGTTCTGGGAGATAAACAAAAGAGCTAATTTCGTTCAGCTCCTGTGTCTCAAATTTAGGTCACTCAGAATCTAAATACAGATCTATTTAAAAAGAACGGTCATGTTAGCAATACTGAATTTTCCGATACATAAATCCATTGTAGTCAGAAACATACTTTGTGTGTTTGTAACCCTTTTGAATACATTGGGATTTATTTTAGGGCCCAGTATGTGATCTCTCTGGAAAACGTGTATCACCAATGTATGTGCTGCTACTTGTGTTGATAAGAGTGTTCTGTGACTGTCATTCGTGTCATGGTGGCTGAAAACATTGTTGGTTTTTCTATGTCTTTGTGTTTATCCTATTTGGATGTCACTGTGCTTTACGGATGTGGCAGTCAATGGTTTTCATCAGATTTCACAAGTTTTAAGCTACCATGTTACTGAATTATTTTAGTGACAAAATTTTTTCTTTTAATCTTCTAGGATTGTTTCTGTGTATGTGCTGGCGTGCTTAAAGGGGATCCATGTTTCTGCTCATTTTTCTGTCATTGTTCTCTGTAATTTTCAGTTATATGATCTTGATTGATGTATCTTCAAATTCACAGGTTCATTCTCCTGTCTGCTCAGATCTATAAAACACCTGTAGTGAACTTTTGCATTTTGGTTATTTCTCTTTTGAACTCCAGAATTTGTATTTGGACCTCTTTAAAATAACATCTTTTATCGATATTACCTATTTGAGGGCTCATTGTAATAATGCTTTGCTTAATTCTTAAATATATTCAAAGAACTAAAAATATTATATCTGCTTTGAAATCTTTGCCTGCTAAGTTTAACATGGGGGGAATTCAGAGACCGTTTTTATTTTCTGCTTTTTTCCTGGGCCGTTCTTATTTCTTTGTGTGTCTCATAATCTTTTGTTTAAAACTGGATCGTTGGGGGGCGCCTGGGTGGCGCAGTCGGTTGAGCGTCCGACTTCAGCCAGGTCACGATCTCGCGGTCCGGGAGTTCGAGCCCCACGTCAGGCTCTGGGCTGATGGCTCGGAGCCTGGAGCCTGCTTCCGATTCTGTGTCTCCCTCTCTCTCTGCCCCTCCCCCGTTCATGCTCTGTCTCTCTCTGTCCCCAAAATAAAAAAAAAAAAACGTTGAAAAAAAAAAACTGGATCGTTGGGCGCCTGGGTGGGTCAGTTAAGCATCCAACTTTGGCTCAGGTCATGATCTCACAGTTCAGGAGTGTGAGCTCCACGTCCTGATCTGTGCTGACAGCTCAGAGCCTGGAACCTGCTTTGGATCCTCTGTTCCCCACCCTCTCTCTTGTCCCCCTCCCTTGCTCACTCACTCTCTTTCAAAAATAAACATTTAAAAAAAATCTTTAAAACTGGATATTGGATAATATTGTAGCAACTCTGGAGTCTTACCACCTACTGGATAGTGGGTTATTGTTGCTGGTATTTTGTTTGGTGACCTGCCCGGACTGTCTCTAGATTCTGTGTTCCCACAGTACACGGCCACAGAGACCCCTCTCCAGTTTGTCTGTCTTTCTTTTTCTTTTCTTTTCTTTTTTCTTTTCTTTTCTTTTCTTTTCTTTTCTTTTCTTTTCTTTTCTTTTCTTTTCTTTTCTTTTCTTTCTTTTCTTTCCCTCCCTCTCTCTCTCTTTTTCTCTCTTTTTTTCTTCTTTCTTTCTCTCCTGGGTTTTTTTAATTGTAAAGCCTGATATCCAGTGGTCACCCCTGGGGCACCATAGTTTAGTGGCCAACAGTCAGTGTTTGTGCTTAAGCAGCCTCAGCTAGTAAATGTCCCACCCTTCACTGGCGGGTCTGTACTTGGATTAAAGAATACTACGTAAAATTCATATAGTTTTCGGGTCTTCTCTGGCTTAGATTTTCCTGTGCTGGAGGCATCACATGTAACCAGGGATCCGTGCAGCCCTGTGCATGATCTCCGCTTTCCAGACCACCAATGACAGGCGGGAACTTTCAAAGCCACACTGCCTATTGACTTGTGGACAGGTCTGTCGTCTGCTGCTTGCTCCCAGATTGTCACAGCCTCAGCCTGGCTGTAATATTAGATGGCCCTGAATGCCACCTAACTTTGGTATTATTTTTAGCAATGCCCCTGGACATGGCTTTTCTCCAAGTAAAGTTACCCCTGTCCAGCCATTCCCCATGGCCGCCTCCTCCTGGGTACAATGACCACACCGTGGGGCTGAGGCGTGGAGAGGGAGGAAGGTACAGACTCCACTGTTCTCACCAAGACTGAGCTTTTCTTGAATCAAGCCTTCTTCATTTGTTGTATGGTGTGACCCACACTGAGAATTCTGAAATGGGGGTTTGTGCCGGTTCTGTTTGATCACTGCTGTTTGGTGAGAGGCTTGACAGAGCTCCCCCGTGCACCAATCACAAAGTTGACTTTTAACTTTTTCCTCAGATTTTTAAAAGTTATTTGTCTATTTGTGCTTTTCGGAGGGAGAATCCCTCGGCCTTAGTTTTGAATCTCTAACCAAGTCCATTTTTCTTCCATCTTTGGTGTCCCTTGTTTTTTATGTGTGAGTCTGGGGGGTAGCAAGTGTGTGTGTGTGTGTGTGTGTGTGTGTGTGTGTGTGTGTGTGTGTGAAATTTCCAATATTTCTCTAGTATTTTCCTTTCTGTCAAGTCCTATGCTACTTTTATATGATGAAATACCCTGTTGAAACTCTCTGGGTAGAATTTTAAATTCTATTTCCCACGCTTGGTTTCACCGGAGTTGGTCTTTTGGAAAACTCCATTTGCTGCTCTTGATTCTTACCGAGCACGACTGTATTGTCCAGTGGCAATAAAGCCACCACCAACAGACACTGCCACACTTCTCAAAAGCAAGCACCCCGTTTTACATTCCGACAGCAACGTGTCAGGGCTGATTTCCGCACATCGTCCACAACACTGGTTCCTGTAGATTTCCCCATGGAAAGATGCACGAGTACCACTATTCTCTACTAATATTTTTGTGGGAATTAGGCAGTGTTGAATTGGTGATTTCACTGCCAGTGCCAACATAAAACAGCAGTAACTCGTGTCCTTTCACCCATGGGGAACTACCTCATCAGAGGCTTTGCCCCATCCGAGAGGCATCCCATGGCCATAATCTGGCTCATCAGGAGATAGGCTTTGTCCACTTGCCTTAATGGGGACACGTCTGTTGTCACCCCAGAAATGGTGCTCCCTATAGGATTTACAACAGCAGCCTCGGTAGTGATAGCATTGAAGATGAGCTTTTCTCTCAACCCAGTGGTCCTCTCCTTCCATCACAGATGTATCTCTGGGGAGCACTGTCTAACAAAACCTTTGTGCACAGCTTTCTTCCATCTTGGTGTTTGTGTGCAAGAACCCAATCTAGCCCCTGTGGATCTTGGTCCTATGATCCGTGAAAGTGAGGATAACAGAACATGCCTGGTAAAATTCCTATGAGTGGAAATTTGCCATTCCTCCGAATTCTTTCTAGGTTTCAGAAATTGGTACGGAATGAAAGCGGTCTCCCCGGGTAGGAGCTGAAAATGCCAGTTCTTTTTATAAACGTCTTTGCTGGGAAGGTGGAGTCACATGATGTCGGGTCCCCAGTGTGCCTCCATTTTCTCGAGAACAGGTGAGGAACAACAGTGGCTGTGGCTGAAGTGTCAAGGGGCAAAAATGCCACTGACGCGAGTGGTACAAGGACCCCCTGCTATAAAGGTGATTTTTGAGCACAGACATTGACAGCAGCACACCAAGGTCTAGGTTTTGGTCGTAGAGGCTGCGGTTTTTCGCATCAGACCGGATCACGCGGTGGTGGGTATTTGCCTAGTTAGCCCAGTCTCGAGCCTGGTTCTGCAGCTTTCCAAAAGTCTCTGTGGTACGTCCGAAAAGGGAGACCTCTTTTTAAGGGCATCCTTCTCTGCTGAGTCCATCCGCTGGTTGAGGACTAAACGGTGTACGGTGGATAGAGTATGTGACAAAATGTGTGACATGGGCACGTGCTAGGCACTCTATGCGCTGTAGGTGTTAGGGTTTTATCTTTCCGTTGGCGGGTGTGCTTTTCAATCCATATGGCTTTGGTCAGTGGGAGGAAGAATGGAGTTAATAACGGAAAGTATCTAGAACAGTGGCTTACGCATAATAATCGCGCAATCCGTATCAAGTACTAATATTATCGCTCCTAGATCTGAGGATAATCCCTAGATCCCGAACTGCTAACTCAGGCTGGGAATGGGATCTTGGGGCTTGGACTGAAGCAAGATGGCTTTGCTTCCACAACGTGTCACAGTGGGATTGAACCCAGTGATTGGGAGGGGACATTGACATTGTGTAGCTGACGCAGAAGGCTTTATAAAAAAAGAAAACCAATCTCTGTGGTTGCTCTGGAGCCACTGCTGTGATGTCACCAGATTCTGTAGAAGAGAGGCGAACATTCACATCAGCATTTGTCAGGAAATTTCAAGTGCCTTGTATGCCCTGGATTTCCAGAGAGTGCTGGGAACGTTCAACATTCTTGATTTGCCACAAGAAAACTTAATCTGTTGGGGAAAATTTTGTAGACGAAAGATTTGTAAGTCACTTCTTTGATGGTTGATTTCCTTAATTTTACTAAGCGAAACCTCTGTTTTCTCTAAGATAGATTTACTCTTGCTTTCTTGAAACTCGAATTGACACACAAACTTGCCCAAGGTCAGGGCAACAGTCTATGGTAGGTCTTGATGAGAAGACATGATTCATCACCCTTCATTCTCAATGATATCAACAGGAAAAAAAAAATCCTCAATTAAAATGGAAAAAGAGCCTCTCCAAAGGCAGTGCTTGTCTCTAGCACTCAGGTAGAGGAAATGCAGACAGAAGTGATTTTGAGTGTTTCCTCTGCTTACAAGTGGAGATTATAATAATCGACTGTGTTTTCAGAAACAGTAATAAACTGAAATATAAGCTAGATGTTTCTGCGATACTCTAAGTGTAAGATGTTGCACATGCTTTAAATAGGTCTTGTGATTTTCTCCAACCAAATTAACCCTGGAAACGATGGAGGAACGGGACCTTCCTCTCTTCCTCAAGGCACTGCTGCCTGGGGGTGCTCTGGGCCACCCCATGAATGGGGGGAAGCTGTTGTCAGAAACCCGTCCTGGTCACTCACTCAGGCACGTTCATCCTTGCTGTCCGTAGGAGACCTGGATGGTCTCCGTTGGTCCTGCCCCCCAAGTGCCCCCCAGGTGTAGCTCTCCTAAAAAAACTCAAAAGGAAAAAAAGGAGTAAGGAGTATGATTCCACTTTTGTCCACAAACCCCAGCAGCAAGGTCGCTGGTGATGACCCTGAACTGCGGTGGTCAGCGTGAGTCACTCCCATCCGCAGACTCGTGGGCACGTGGAAATAGGAAGTTCTGCACTTGGAACAAAAAGCACGTGAACTTACACACCCAGTACTTTCTCCACCTCTGTCCAAACCCTCCACATGTCTGGTGCCACACCAACAGATTTCCACGCCCCCTACTTCTTCTGTCCGGATACTTGCCGAGCACCCTGCTTCTGGAACAAGGCCGCCAGTGGAAGTGGCCTGGTCAGGAGTCCCCTCTTTCTGTCAGCAGCCTCTCCCTCAATTTCTCTCCACCTCCAAGCCTTCAAACTTTCTCCTCTATCAACACCCTGCCCATCGGCCAAACACGTAATCTGAGGGTGTGTTATATGGTAGCTAATAACTGTCTCTCCATTTTTCTTTAAAGTCAGGCTCTGTCCACATTTTCTCACTCTACAGGCCTCCCACCTTTCATTTCTTTTTTTAATTTTAAATATTTTTTAAATTTGTTTATTTACTTAGTACAAGCAGGGGAGGGGCAGACAGGGAAGGAGACAGAGAATCCCAAGCAGGTTCCAGGTTGTCGGCACAGAGCCTGAGGTGGGGCTTGAATTCTAGAACGGTGAGATCAAGAGTCAGATGCTTAACCGACTGAGCCCCCCAGGCGCCCCTGCAATCTTGTTCTGTTCACGGGAACCGTGTTAAACTTCCTTTGCTGCCTCCGGAGAAAGGAGGGAAGCATGTCCTACGGCCAAGGACACCCAGGGAAAGACGCCCCTGAGAGGTGAATGCTGGGAGGAAACCCCCAAAACGGGCAGAGCCCTCTCTCCCACCAGGTTGTGTCTGTAAGGAAGCGGCAACTCCCAGCAGGTGTCTGCACTCCCCCCCCCCACCTCCCAGGGCGACACTCCCCTGCAGGCCCCCAGCTCCCCCGCAGCCCTGATGGCTTGTTAGCCCCTGTGATGACCTCCTGTTGGCCCCCACTTGATCTATTTCACCTCCTTGGTCCGTATCTGATCTGTTTCACCGCCTTGATCCATATCTGTGCTGTCTCACTGACACTGTTCCTTCATCCTCAAATTCACTTTCTTGTTTCAGTAAGCAATTGTGATGCACCACGCTGGACTGCAAGGTTCCCGAAGGCTGGACTCTCAAGTCTTGCTTCCGTAGCTCCCCAGGGGTCAGGCTGGGGTCAGGCTGGTGGAGATGCGGGTCCCTGGTCAGCCCCCTCCGGGAAAGGGCAAGAATGGGGGCAGGAAGCCGGTATCCGTGGGGTGTGCTGACCTCTGTGCTATACATACCCCCACCGGAGCCAGGCTGCAGCTTCCCGTAGGGCGTCCCCGAATTCAGAAGTGGGGAAACCGGCACAAGCAGCTCTCACAAACTGGTGCAGGCTGCCTAGAGCCTGCCATGTGTCACGAATATCCGGCTCACAGTGGCCTTCTGGGCTTACATGGTTCTGTCAGGATGGAAGGGACTCTGATTCTAGTGTTTTCCCATACTTGATTCAACAATTTTTCCCTCTGTCCTCATCTCCACCTTGTTTGTGGGTGGAGGACAAGGACGGAAGTCGAAGGGAGGGGTAATTAATCAATTGCAAGACAGGAGGTAATAGGATATTAAATGCACTTTGTATTGCTTTTTTTTTTTTTTTTGGTTAGGAATTTACTTTTTTGGTGGAAGAGCTGGAGCTTTGGAGGAATAGAAATCCATCCCGAAACCACCCCACCCTCAATGTTCCCATTTCTCCTTCCTGTGGGCTGACGGTGCTAAATAAAGGGAGCCATCAACTTGTCAATACTCCTCCCACTGAGGGGTGGAGTCCGTGCCCCTGCCCCGAACCACAGAATGACGTGGAAGTGATGCCGGGCCAGCCTCCGAGCCTTCGGAGAACAGGAGCTCCCACCTGCTGTTCTGGGAACCACTTGTTCTCGGGCCCACCTGCCTTGGTCTGGGGAGCCCAAGCAGCCCCCTGGATGGACTAGGGAGAGAAGAACCAAGGTCTCAGCCCAACTCCCCTCCGGAGGCCGACACCTCCTCGGCCCCTGCCAGTGAGTCCTCTCGTGGACGAACCACTGCAGCCGATGCCACCTGGGGAGAAATGGGTGAGCCCAACCCACCTTGACCAACGTGCACATTCGCCAGCAAAGTCAAGGATGGCTGTCGTTGGACACCACTACACGTTGGGATGTTGTGTCACGCAGCAGCGAATAATCAGAGTATTGACCGACGTCTCTCTGTCACTTCCCCACCGTTAGACATGAAGGGGTATCTGTATGGAGTGTGCCTTCTCCTCCCGCTCATTCTCTGCTCTGACTCCTAGTGGTCCAAGTTGGTTGCCTCTCACGTACCCTCTGCTCCTCCCCCCAGATCTCCCCCCACATCTGGGTGAATGTTCCCTCTTCCGTCACACGGTGTGAATCACCGCGTGGTTCACAACGGTACGTCTTTTCTGAAAAGTTTACAGCCACAGGTGTTGTGGAACTTAACGCTGTTCGTATACTAGGAAGGTAATATGGTGTACAAAATACTGTATAAAATCTGCAGTGAGGCTTGCTGCATCATTTTATAATCAAATACAGTAACATTTAGCCTGTGAAATACACGACTATTGACACTAAGTGGGATAAATAAAAACTATGAATAGTAAAAATAAATAGACTTCAGGAAACACAGATGACACATTGTGGACCATGTGCTACGTTCTAGGTTGATCATCTGTCTCTTCCACCGGGCACCGAACTCTTTGTGGGCAGGACGCGCTGCTCATCATGGATACGTGATGAGTGCCTGGCTCCCTGCATCCTGCCCAAGGAAGCATGCTGAACTCATGTCACAAACACAACACCACCAGCACCACCACTGGGGTATTGGCACAGCTTCTAGTTCGGGAACCATCTTTGTTCCTGAAAAGGCTCCTAAACCAGAAAACACCTTGTCCCTCCTGCCTTGGATTTATGGACCAACGATCTGAGCTATTAGGTCTTTGGTTAATTTATGTAAGATTTGGTGAAGGAATTGGAATTAGGAAGGGAAATGAGATTGTCACGGAGAAGAGGCAAATCTAAACCACTAGAAAGTATAATCCTCAGTAGCTCTATAGGATAGAGTACTTCTGTTTCAGATTCTGTGCACTACATTTGGTAATCACGGCTTACTCAGTGATTTCAAATCCATAACTGTGTTCCATTTAACGGTGCATTTGTAAGTAGGCAAAAAATACCACTGGCAAGGCGTTAGATAATTCTTTCAAAGTATTTAGATGAGAAAAGAGATGATTTCATTACCCATCCCTAGCTCTTCTCACTTTAATGCACATTAGCTTATTTAATTGAAGATAATGGATTTTTTGCCACTTGACAATGAATCACTGCAACACTCAAGTCCTGGAATTTGCAAGGTCATAAAATGTTTAAATACTATTCTTACTTCCTCATCAAAGAGGATTCCACTTCCATATAATTGATATTTGAATTGTTGAGTGAAGACCGTCAAACTTTTTAAATTAAATTCATTTTTTTGAATGATCTCAAGTACAAACAAGAGGTGAAAGAACACGAATAATTTATAGATCCTGAACATTTGCAAATTCCATTTATGCCTGAGTAAATTTGAAGAATTAAACGGGAGGGCGGACACTGAACACTACTGTCATTAAAACGGGCTCCATTCGAGCTGCTTCTGACATGGGGCAGACAGAGAAACTAGGGTTCTTTTTGCAATCTTTATGCAAATTGTCAAGGCAAATCACTCCTAGTGCATGCCTGGCTTGCAAAATCAGGGTAATTAATCAGCATCCCTGACACATGGTCAGTTTCAGAAACTAATAAATTGAGTCTGGGTGTGGGATAGAGCTTTGGACTTCATTACAGTCTGACAAAGCTCAAGTGACTTTTTTATAATTTAGGAATAACTTTTTCATTTATACCAAATAGCTGTTGGTGAGCAGTCTGATTGTTCTGTACTGTTGAATTTTTATGTTTCTAGTTGAATGGGAAAAAACTCCAATGAATCATGGAAATGGTTTCTAGAAAATCGTGAGCACCAAAGCTCATGGTCTACATCACTCTGAAGTGAGCTAACAGCTCCGAGGAAGAGAGTCTCTGATGAGTCTCAAGTGCGTCCATCGACGCTGCTCTAGTCGCTCAACCACACGTCACACGGGATCTCTACCCCCAGGAGTCCTTGTGGTGGGTCTTCCTTTCTCTGTCCCATTTCATATTACAGATTTCTGTTGGTAGGATTTCAGATAACCCTTCAGGACAGAGAATTTGGGCGACAAAAGAATCAGGGTTGGCAATTTTTCTGGAAGCTGTAATCTAAAGCCGTTACTTCTCCTGTTGACGTTAGTCTACGACAAGGCACTGCCTCCCATTGACATTTTTCTGGAACAAGGCACTGCCTCCCGTTGACATAAGTCTGGAACAAGGTACTGCCTCCTGTTGACATAAGTCTAGAATACGGCACTGCCTGTGTGGGGTAGAGGCCCACACAGCCATTTGCTAGCTAGCCCCCTGCTCAGCTCCCGGTTCACAAACCCGTCTTCATTTGAGACCAGAATCAAAACACGGATGCGTCCTGTGCCCCTTGCTGCCCCAGTCACTGCCTGCTGTACTCCTGCCCTGCATCTGCCCTGATGTTGAGGGTCCCGGGTGGGTCCTCCCTCCATTTGCTGTGACCAGAGGGGACCCCACCAGGCTTGTCTGCCATTCTGCACTATATACACACACACACAGCCTCAAACACACGTGAGCACACCACACCCTGCCTGCAGGGCTCCAGGGGCACAGACTCTTTGATTCAGGTCTTGCATTTAGTGTGACCTCACTTAGGAAGGTGTGCTAAGTTCACGCAGGGGTAGGAGGGACTTTCGGCTCCATTGGGCCTTTGCACAGATTAGAGAGGATGATAGGTTTAAGTACTCAGTACTGTGCATAGTACATGGTAAATGCATGATACTCGTAGCTGTTAGGACAGCCTCTCTAATCATACCGGAGCCTTGGACGAGTCTGCCTTGGGCCCCCAAACAACAGGCTGTGGTTTGATAACCACATTTCTTACTCTTCTTCGAGCATACTCTGCAATGAAGCCTAGAGCCTTTCCCTTCCTGGCGTGGGCTCTCCCTTTGTGCATACGCTTCTCAAGTTAACAGCCTGGTTGAAATGAAAAGGGTCACCTTTCCACCCTTGCTGGACACCTGTGGCACTGGCCACCTTGCCCACAGCCTGTCACCTTCACGCACAGGGTGGAGCAGTGGGTCCCAGGCTCTCCCTGACTCTCCTCTCTGTCCCCCAAGTCCTACTCTTAGAGGCGTGGTCAAAAGAAAGAAACATAGTGTTTCTGATCTGCATTTTTATGAATTAGATGATAAATTAGATAATAAGTTCAATCTACAGGATTTAGGCGAGCACAGAAACCGACAGAGGAAACTCCATTTAAGGAACATTATTTTTTAGACAGATGCCTTCCAAGCTAACTCCAGTTCCTAATTTTCTAAGATTTGTAATCCATAAAAAATGAAATTAAAACCTGTAAAATACAGTTGTACCGGTTGTTAATTTAAGAGGTGCTCTGTGGCCTTGAAGTCACCATTGCTTGTTGCCATTCACTTCTAGATGAAATAGCTCCATGAGTCCTAATCTGTATGAGTTAGCGGATATGCAGTCTCTCAGTGTGGTTTTTAGGCCACTTACCTCAGAATCAGGAAGGTCTTTTCTCAGATTCGTTAGATCTGTGCTTAGTGCTTACGTAGAGCATTAAGACAACAGTGACTTCAGTGGCCGATAAATCTCTGAGATAAAACATCGTGTTGATTGCACAATAGCCCATATCCATCAGTGTCGTATGCCAAAAGGGTCTTGCTGACACATTGTCAGTATGTGTGTGTTGGGGGAGGGCTCCCCACACCACCAAGCAAGTCTCTGACACCAGCGGGATGTCCTAGAATCCGCTCCATTCTGGTACTGTACCCGGATATCACACCAGATGACACAGGGTAGGAACTCCAACCCAAAGACTTCCAGATTCAAAGATGAGAACAACTGAATTCAGCTCCCCTTCGGTGGTTCTAACAATGCACCGCCCTCTGTGATGTCGTGATAAAAGCACAGAATTTCTCGACATGTCGAACTCACGTGGGTTACTTTTTGTGGCTCACAAAAAGTTTGTAGCAGTGCTCAGAGCCGTGGGTGCGGTAGCAGGGGGGAAGGGACCACAGGCTTTAGGGAGGATTTCTAATGGACATAAAGGGACTGCTGTCGTTTTCCAGATGTGGATTTGTAGACCACTTCTGAGCAAACAAGTTTCTATTTGGCAGTGTGAGTGTATTGGGCTCTCCAGAAAGACTGAGGTTTATCGTAAGGAATCAGTTCATGCAATTTTGGACGCTAATCGTCTCAAAAGCTGCGGTCAAGCTGGAGACCCAGGAGACCACATGGCGTGGTTCCAGTGGGGAGGCCACAGGCTTGAGATTGGGAAAGAGTCGATGTGTGAGGACCACTGTGAAGGCAGGAAGAACCTGATGTCCCACGGCAAGGAAGGCAGAGGGAAATTCTCTCCTGTTTGGGGGAGAGTCAGCCTCTATTCCAGTGTGCCTTCCACTGATTGGATGGGGCCCATCCCATTAGGGAGGCCACTTTATGCTACTTACCCTATCGATTTACCTTCAGGGGCGCCTGGGTGGCTCAGTCTGTTAAGCATCCGACTCTTGATTTCAGCTCAGATCACGATCTCACAGTTGTGAAATGTAGCCCTGTGTCGAGCTCTGTGCCGACAGCATGGAAATGGCTTGGGATTCTCTCCTTCTCCCTCTGCCCCTCCCTTGCTCGTGTGTGAGTGCTCTCGCTAAAAAAAATGTTAAAACATTGACAGTGATGCTCTCTACCAAGCCTAGAGGTTACGTTGACAGTGATGCTCTCTACCAAGCCTAGAGGTTACGTTGACAGTGATGCTCTCTACCAAGCCTAGAGGTTACGTTGACAGTGATGCTCTCTAGCAAGCCTAGAGGTTACGTTGACAGTGATGCTCTCTACCAAGCCTAGAGGTTACGTTGACAGTGATGCTCTCTACCAAGCCTAGAGGTTACGTTGACAGTGATGCTCTCTACCAAGCCTAGAGGTTACGTTGACAGTGATGCTCTCTACCAAGCCTAGAGGTTACGTTGACAGTGATGCTCTCTACCAAGCCTAGAGGTTACGTTGACAGTGATGCTCTCTACCAAGCCTAGAGGTTACGTTGACAGTGATGCTCTCTAGCAAGCCTAGAGGTTACGTTGACAGTGATGCTCTCTACCAAGCCTAGAGGTTACGTTGACAGTGATGCTCTCTACCAAGCCTAGAGGTTACGTTGACAGTGATGCTCTCTACCAAGCCTAGAGGTTACATTGACAGTGATGCTCTCTACCAAGCCTAGAGGTTACGCTGTGACTCCTTAGACTCCCTTTTAAAGAGCAAGACGTGGAGCAACTCCTATTTTTGTTATGAGCCATGTCCTTAAAATTGACTTAAAAACTTACTTTTTGAGAGCCAAAGAACTCTGTGTAGGTTATTCTCACGAACCTAAAACGTTACAAAAGTCTCCATAGTAACTTGCCTTTTAGAAACAATCTAAAACCCCTTCTTCCATCGTTTCACTTATTTCTAGATTTTAACTTTGTTCCCTTTTCTTCATAATTAATATAGTCAGCCAGCTTAATTCATTAAGCATCTAATTGGGGCTAAAAAGTCACTGCTTCAGCTCCTTGAGTGATTATCCCAATTAGGCTGAGTTTTGAAGCACTGTGCTGTTTAAGGCTGGTGTTAGCACTCACGCTTCCCCCACCATAGAGTTATTTTTATAAAATAAGGGTAAGAGGCACTGAAATTCCAAGATAACGGCACAGATAACTGTTAAAAAAAAAAAAAAAAAAAGAAAAAAGAAAAAGAAAAGAAACCCAGCCAAGTGATAAGCAGTTTGAGCTATCCGCTAAGGGCCAATGTTTGAATTTCAACAAAAGGCAGGGTGGGGGGTCACTGTGTAATGTATGAAGGACAGGTGTTCCGAAGTCCCGGGGAACCAGTCCATCATTACACCATGAATTCAGGCCAGCAGTCCCTGAGCACTGATGTCTGTGACCTGTGGGGGGTGTTGAGGGGACTCGGTATTCTGACTTCACTGTGGTTAATTCCCCCAGCAGTGACTGTTGTGAAAGACAAACACACATGTTAAGGAAAAGATTAAAGCTGTGCCTATTCAGAATACAATTTTCTAAGGAAATGGTATATTTACTTAAATAGCTGTCTTTCTTCTTTACTTAAAGAAGAAAGATTTAAACTACCTACCTACATCAATGGATAGATCATGTAAATAGAAAATAAACAAGGAAACAGTGGCTATGAATGACACACCGGACCAGATGGACTTAACAGATACATTCAGAACATTCCATCCTGAAGCAGCAGAATCCACCTTCTTCTTGAGTGCAATTGGAGCATTCTCCAGAATAGATCACATACCAGGTCACAAATCAGCCCTCAACAAGTACCATGAGACTGAGATCGTGTCGTGCAAATTTTCCAACCACCACGCTATGAAACTAAAAGTCAACCACAAGAAGAAACATTTGGAAAGACCACGAACACATGAAAAAAACTTGACCTAGTTTGCGATCCGAAAAAATAACCTATAAAAAGCATACCCGTGAGGGGATGGCTTAGTTAGAAACCCACCAAGTGCATCAGTTGGGGCGTCTGCCTAAAATGAGGCCCCAAACCGTGAGAACGTGGTTGAAAGTGCACACTCTCGACTTTGCCTGGCTTTGTTTTTAGCCACAATATTGAATTGCTTTATGAACTTCAAACAACAGCAAAGGGGCAAGTATCTTCTGTTTGTTAAAAGAGGTTAAGTATTAAGAAGTGCTGACAAGTCCTGCTCTTTGATCACCCAGAGACGGTTTCGGGGTGTTTTTAGGGTGCACAAATGTTGACAGAGGCACATTGGAGGTAACGCCCAAAGGCAAGAGTCCTGGGCAATCTGTCCAATAACCTGCGTGAGAGCTGCTACAACAGCCAAGCTTCACTGAGAGATTCTACATGTACGGAATCCTGTCCAGACTCTGGCATGAAGACAGGATGTCGGGTTCAAGGATAAGGGAGAATCCCCACAAAATCCATACGCATTTTGCTAATATTTAGATGAGCACGCAGTATTTCGTGTGCTGTACACAGAGCTCCTCTCCCTGAGCATGGGAGGGGCTCCAGAGCGTCAGTGTAGAAACACTGCCCCTCGAGTCACGAACACGGATGTCCCTGTCTTCTACCCTCCCCCGACCATCTGGGGTTTTCTCCTAGAAAAACCCATAAATGGGTGGTCTCTGTCTTCCCTGAGTCTTCCCTATGTCTCTCTGTCTTCCCTCCGCCATTAACTCCCAAAGCCCGCACGGCCTGTGGCCCCGTCTCTGTCCACAGACGGATCCTGTTCCATTGCCTCCACACTTAAAGATTCCCCTGGGGACACACAAATGGAACCCATTAGCCCCTTTTCCCTGATGTGTGTCTGTGGAGAAGTCTCCCTGCCCTCGTTGGCCCCGGTGGCCCCCCCCCCCCAACTGTTCACCTCGAGGGAGCCGGCCCACTTCCCTGCACCCTGGAACAGAACAGTTCTGACCCAACCTGGTTACACACTGCCCTGGAGGCCCCACCAGTGAAAACAGATGCAGGTAGTCTGGCTGTCAGGCCCCCATGGACGGCATCTGCCTCTGTCTCCCTGGAGGTCCCCGTGAGCACTCAGACCTTCTGTAGGGTTCTCACCGCAAGTGGGCTCTAACCCCGGGCTCCCAGAATACGGTACCCGGTCCCAGACTGAGGCAGGTGGCAGGACATGACCCCAAGTCCTCTGAAGGGCACGGATGGCACACGGGTGTCTGCGGTTCAGCTGGGGTCGTTCAGGGGGAGGAGTAAAGCAGACAGGGGCAGTGACGGAGGCTGGCTTGGGGACAAGGACGCAGCACGGCGAGACCAGGAGACCACGTAAGAGGATCTGTCCACTTGTATGTTTGAGACCAGGAAACGCTAACCTACAATTGTGGAAATGAGAGCAGGTCTCACTTGGGTGGGAGGCAGCACCAGAACTTTGTAGAATGATGGAAATGTTCTCCATCTTGACTGCTTTGTGCTCGAATGCATGTATGCATCTGTCAAAGCGCATGCAATTTCTGGTCTATTTCTCTGTTTGCCTCAGTGGACTGTCTGCTCCATGGGAGCCGGACCACATCACGTGTGTTGACACCTAGGGTGGGGTCCGAACCAGAGCACCTGTGATGACTGCTGAAAGGGAGGCAGGAGGGGAAAGAGGAGAAAAGCAGAAAGGAAGGAAAAGATGGGGAAGCCTTCTGTTGACCTTTGTCCCCTTTCAGGAAAGAGGGCATCGGGCTATTTGTCAGACCCCAGCCTGCTGCCGCCTCTGAGACATCGAGGAAGCACAGAGATTTTCAGCCTGTTTAGGACAAGCACTAGTGGGTATAAAGCATGGTATTATATGACCACAACTCAAGTAATGTGTTGCCGATGAAAGCATAGACAGCATGCTTTAAATCTTCTTCAAAGAACGTGTCCCCCTCGTCTGTTTCATCGATGAGCACCAGCTCATGGCCAAGTCCGCTATCGGCCCAACATGCTGACTGATAGGACCACAGTATGGTTCTGTGACTGTCTATCAAGAATAGGAGACAAGAGTGGTGTGGTCTTAGAGTGTTGAAGAAAAAAGAAAACATAATGGTGCAAACACAAAATCATTTTTTTAAAGGCACAGAAAATCCACCTTTGTTAAAACGATAATGATTTTTTTTTAATTTTAAAGTTTTAATTAGGAATAATTGTGCTTCAAATACCTTTGCATGTTTAAAGTATGTAGGTTGGTACATTTAATACTTGTGTACAACTGTGAAGCATCGACTTCCCCCAGTGAACATGGATTACACCCAAAATTTCCTCTTAGCCCTTAAAATCTCCTGCCTCACCCGTCACCATTGAAAGGCAACCACAATGATCTGCGTTACATCACTATGGATTAGTTGGCACTTTCTATGATTTTATGTAAATAGAATCATACAGGCAAAACATCTTTTCTCTCATTTATTTTAACCGGCATAATTATTTTGAGATTCATCTCTGTGGCTGTGTTTACCAATAGTTCACTCCTATTTGTTGCTGAGCATTATTGCACCATGTGGATTACCATAATTCCTTCATCTACGCACTTATCTGTCATTTTATTTCTGGGTTGTGCTTCTTAGAAATGAAGTTTCCATTCTGATTCATGTGGCGGTTTCTTCGTGGACAGGTATGTCCCTTTTTCGTGGCTGAAGACCTGTCCTCCGAAGTGGGGGTACCATTTTACACCCTCAAGAGCAGTTCACAAGAATCTTGGAACTTCTCACTTTCAGGAACCATTGTTGGAGACGATGGTTTGACACTGAGACATTCTAGAGGGTGTGTGGTGGTAATTCATGGTCTTCATACAGCTTCTTAATAACCAAGATGCTGAAGATATTTCTACGTGTTTATCTGCCAAGTGTACCTTATGTAGTGCGCTGTTCGAGGTTTTGACCTGCTTTTATATTAAGTCATTTGTTTTCTTACTGAGATAGGATTTCTTTATGTATTTTTTTAAAATCCTTTGTCAGATTTATGTCTTCCAAGTGTTTTATCATAGGTCAAGATTTATTTATTTTCATACCACTGTCTTATGAAGAACAAGAAATTAAATTTTTTATGAAGTTCACTTTAATCATTTTTTTTTCTTTTATAGTTCAAACTTTTTGCATTCTTTTAGAAAATCTTTGCCACAGTCAGGAATACTGAAAACCTCTCTGATGCTTTAAGTGGTTTTATGGTTTAGCACTTGCATTTACGCCTAGGACCATTTTCTTGGGAATTTCTTCTTCTAGAGAGCCAAGGATCGATGCTCATTTTTTTTTTTTTTTTTTTTTTTTTTTTTTTTTTTTTTTGTGCATGGCTGTCCACTGGCCCCACATCATTCACTGAAAGTAGTTTTTGTTCCTCACTGGGTTGCTTTGATGACTTTGTCAAAAATCTATTCACCGTAGAATTAGGTGGCTATTTTTGGAGGTGTAGTCTGTTCCAATGTATCTATTTTATGTCATTACAATATTTTTATTAGAGTTTCATAATGTCTTAAAATTGAGTAATATAAGAGTTCCAACATTGGGTGGGCTTTTTTGTTCATTTTTAAAAATTTGTTGGGACTGTTCTAAGTCCTCTGATTTTCTACACAAGTTTTATGATAAGTTAAAATTTCTGCCCTCCCCGCCCCACCAAAAAAGCCTGCTGGTATTTTGCTTAGGATTGCATTGTTTCTGTAGGTCAGTTTGGGGAGAATGGACATAAAGACAATATGGAGTCCAATTCAGAAACATGGTAGTTGCTCCTTTATTTGGATCTTCTGTTTCTCTCAAGAATATTCTATGGTAGTCCTGATTGTGTCCTGCAAGTAATTTGACATCCAAACTGTTAAATGAGGATCATAAAAGCCCACACCCCATAAGTTTGGGGTAAGGAAGGGTATCCATACGGGGTGCAGCACAGTCACCCAACCACCAGCACCACCTGTCAGAGGACCAAAGGCCATCTTGCAATGAGGAAGGAAAACACGGCGAAGACAGGGCATTTATTTTAAGGACTTTTGAACCAAAAACGCATTGTCAGACTCTGATGTGCGTCTAAACATGCTAGCTTAAGCACTATGCTCTCCTTTCCTCATCAGTTACAGTGATGCTCAACCTTATAATGGGCTTGTAGGGTGTGCTTGCTTGGTTGCCACTGACTTCTATTCAGCAATCAACTTCAAAATATTTTGGAATATAAGCACAGTAACTTTATTGGCTTTTCCTCTTTCCCTTCAAAACCCTATCATCACTGACACCCTGCAGTCACTTCTATTAAGTCTGTGATCCTTTATGCAATTACTCTTTCCTCCAAAATAATTCTTTCTAGATGGAATTTCTGGGTCACCTGGCTTGCTCAGTTGGTTAAGCTTCTGACTCTTGATTTCAGCTCAGGTCATGATCTCTGTGGGTTCGGGCCCCACATCGGGCTCTGCACTGACAGCTTGAAGCCTGGTTGGGATTCTCTCTCAATCTCTCTCTCTCTCTCTCTCTCTCCTGCTTTGCTGCTGTCTCTCTCTCAAAAATAAACATTAAAAATTTTAAAAATAAATGGAATTGCTAACATATATGACAATTTGTAGGACCTTCTTTAAGAAATGAGAATAGAATGCCTTAATTCCTTAAACATGAAGAGTTTAAAGGAAGATCTATAGTACATTTTGGGTGATGAATTTCTAACAAAACTCCAAAAGTTAGTTAAATTACTTATATAATAAAATGGGGCTGAGTTAGAATAATCTATTTAATGCTCTTGCTATCATTCCCTGAAAAAGGCACATTTTATTCTCTCCTGTGGCACAAATGTCCTCTCCTTGGTGGACTCTTCAGAGTCAAGTCCAACAATGGTTTGTAGACACACTGGAAAGGTCTCAAATGCATATTGTTCCACTTGGAACTGTGTGAAAATTTTTTGTCCCTTTCGTGTTATTTATTGATCTTGAATATTTCTTATCAAACAGAAGGTGATCCATCCATTCCTGGCAGCTGATCAAGTTTTATAATATTAACATTAAACCAGTTTCTGTTCTAGCTGTTCTACAAAGAACAGCTCTCTCTTAGGATGGGAAGCCAGGCCAGTGCACAGACAAGGGACACGTCTAGAGTCCTCTGGGCCTGTGGACGGCAAGCCCGAGCGGCAAGCTGGAGGGTGCGTGGAGACAAGAGAGATCGGCACACAGGTGCATCAGAAATTACCTTCCTCCAAGGATGCAGACCTGGGCTTTCTGACCACATGATGCAGGGATAAGGGGCATGCGAGGTGTCTCCTATAGGTTTGCCCCAGGATTCTCACTCACACCACACAGATGCTGCCAAAGCCAAAAACGAGCTCCACCTTCTCTTGACCCTTCATCCCACGTCTCCTGAGGTTTTCCACAACCCTGAGCTCCCCCAAACTTGACCCAACTCCATTTGCTCTCCTTCACTGCATCACTTCGCTTTGCCATGTACTAGGAATTCCGAAACCAGGAGGTCTGTGCCTCAACTCTGAATTCGGAGCCTAGAGTGTCACAATGTGACCAAACGATTCAGGCTTTGAAAGCAGACACCTGGGGGTCAGATTCTGGCTCCGTTATTCTTAGCTGTATGACCTGGGATGAGCTCCCATCCCAGAGCCAAGGTTGAGAATGCCCGCCTGAAGACACTGTTTGCCAATGGATCTCTGTATCATCCTGTACCACCAGTATGTCTCAAGCCTCAGTTTCCCAGGGTCAGAAAATGTGTTTTGCTGGCAGTTACTCTGGGTGGGTTGGGAAGTCTCTGGGGTGGTTTGAGGAGATTCGTCTCTTTTGTAAATGAATCCATCACTATGACAGCCATGTGGCAAGCAGCCTGATGGGAATAGAGTAGAAATGCAAGAGCCCAGGTGGGCGTCTGTTCCAACATTCTGGGAGGAAAAGAGACATTGGAGGTGGATCATGGCTGGAGCCACCTGCTGGAGGCAGCGAGAAATTGCTGGATTCTCAGTGTATTTCCAAGGCAGAGCCAACCAACTTGATTCTAGATTGGATGTGGGATTTGAGAGGAGGAATGGAATCAGGATTGATTTCCCAGGGTTTTGGCCGAACCACTGGGTGACTGGGGGTGTATTTCGGGAAGATGGACAACAGAAGGGAGGAGAGGGGGCTGGGGAGGGCAGTCACAATCAACAGCTCACTTTCGAATGGAGAGGACTCCTAAATGTTTGAGGCAGATGTGGAGTAAACATTAAATATGCATCTGGAATTGAGAAGAAGGGTATAAATTTGATGTTCATCAGCTACAGAGGCCAATGCAGAGCTAAGCTTGGTACTTTGAGAGTCTGATAGGAGAAGGTACGTTGACAGAGAACTGAAGGGCCAGGAGGTGGGACAAAAGCCAGGAGTCTCTCGCTACCCCTGAGGCCAAGAGGATAACAAGAGACGGGAACGAACGCTGAGTGAGTCAAATGCAGCCAGAAGACTGACCAAGGTGGAGACTGGGGCTCGATGCTTGCATTTTGCAATGCTGAGTGTCTTCTCCTCCAGCAACCACAGCAAAACCTGTTAACATGCCAAAGCTGAATTTATTGCTTACTGGCTTAAGGAGAATGCCATCTGGAAAAACTAAGAATTAGACATAATTTCTGTGTCATAGACAGAAACTACCTTCTCTCTCTACCTCAACCCCCAAGGTTGCATTAATAGAAAGATTATACTATGTTTTAGTTTCATTTTTCATAATTAGATATTTAATCCAAATTTTTAAGATAGATGGAAAACCCAGAAGTTACAAAAGAAAATATTGATAGTTTATCTCCTAAAAATTGAAATTTTCCATCTGGCATAGACTCCTAAGCAAAATCAAAACCAGATTTTTTCCCCTTGATTTTTAAAAAGTTTTTATCTTAATTCCGGTTAAAATACAGTGTTATTCGTTTTTCTATTATCTAATATTTTCAAAAGTGTGGTAGGAAATAAAGCGGAAAAAGAAGAAATTTTCACTTTTTATTTGAAATTTCAACCCAGGTTGTCATAACAACAAGGGTACAGTCTACAGGTAACCTGGTTAGGTTATTGCATTTGTTTATTTTAAATCTCCAACAATAAGCATTTATTATGCTGAAAGATAAAGACAGAATGAGAAAAAAGAGTTGGAAAAAGATGGCAGGTAAAGGATTAACAGCACAAAATCAGGAGGCTCTTCAAGTTATTAAAAAGATGCAAAGGAAAATCTAGTGAAACCTGGTAAAATGTTAGAGAGGAAATGTACACAAATAGAAAATGGAAAGGTCTAATAAACAGAAGAAAATGTGTTTAATCTCACTGTCTTTTAATGGAAATTAAAGCATAATGAGTCATTGCTGTTCCCTCCATATTTGCCACAGTTAAAAAGATTGATTCCATCCCGGGCAAGAAATGAATGGTCTCGTTTACTATTGCTATAAGGGTGAATTGCTCTTTTCTTTTCATAAATTAACCCGGCAGCATCTCTTAAAATTAAATAGGTACAGGTAATTTGGTCCAACAATTTTAGGCGTTATCTAGCACGGAGAAGTACAAGCATACACCCACAGTAATATTTACTGAAGCAGTGTTGTTAGTAGCAGAAAAACACTGGGAAAAAAACCTGCGTTCCATTCACCTAAGAATGCTACAATAAATTTCAGCAGATGCAGACTCTAGAATGTTATTTTGCACCTACAATGCACGACTTTGTCAGTAACGACCTGCGAAACGTCCGTGATGCATTTTGAACTGTTGAGTCCTACGTCATTTGCGAACCATGAGATCCACCCACTTAAGCAGTTCAAGGTGTCTTCCTACAACCACAAACTGGTGCAACCATCACCACTAATGCCAAGCACAACGTTTTTATCACCGGAAAACGAGCCTTGTGCCAGAGGTCACTGTCCATTTTCCTGCTCTTCACCGATCCCCAAGCCACTACTGACTTCGGAGCTCTGGTCTGAATGCCTGGGTTGCCCAGAGTCACAGGGTGACCGGCAATGCCCAGTGTCGTGATGCTAACAGGTGCAGCCTAAAGCTGGTGCCGAGGTCGTGAGCCTGGAGCCTCCCGCCCTCCCTCACCCCTGTGCCCTCATCCCAGCGCCCCGGAAAAGTAGAAGCAAAGATTGGTCTCAGGCTCTGCTTCCTGGGACCGTCTAGGCTAAATCCTTCATCAGTTTCTCAGCCCTGAGCTTCGCGCTTCAAACAACAAAGATCGTGGGGTCTCCGAATTCTGTGGGTCGCCCTGTTGCCCAGACCCGAGTTCACTCGTGAGGTTTCACTGTGTCGGCAGTGGGGCTGGATTCCATCAGTTCCCCTAAGGAGCTGACACTCACTCTCCACGGGGTCTTTCTGTCTCTGACCTCTCCTGTTCTACATGAGAAAGGAAGGCAGCCAGGCCACCCACAAGACAGCAAAGACCTGGAGGAGGAGAAAAGAAAGCTGCACGTTCTCCAAAGGCTTCCTTTCAGAAGATGCATGACCTCACCTGTGGCATTCTTTCGTCAAAGCAAGTCACGAGGCCAGGGGGCTCCATGGGGAGAGCTGCGGCAAAGCCCCATTGCAGAGACGCAGGGACGCGGAGCCTGATTCATTAAGGGACGTTGTAAAAGTAATCTAACCCCGATCCTCCCTCACCAAATCGGTCTTTTGATAGTTTCCCTTAGTGCCCTCTTGAGCGGGCAGAGTCATCCCCCACGAGTGATGGCACGGTTTCGACAGGAGCACGTAAAGAAGGATAAAGGCTGGATCACCTGTGTGAGTGGTCAGCTGTCACGTGGCTTCTGGCCACAGATGAGACACGAGCCGTCACGACCGACCCAGCTCCATCCTCAGGGCCGACCTCAAGGGGACTCGACAAAACGGCTGGTATTTTTCCCTTTGCTCCTCAAATTTCTTCAAACATACGACCCTAGGGAAAACCAGGGGCCCTCAAAGCTGCTGTGATCTAAAGTCCAGGACTGACCTCTGGGTCGACAAAGGGAGTCGGAAAAGAAGGACTCTCAGCCACTATCCCCGGTCACTGACCTGCCGCGGACCTTGGAAGGACGCCTGAGCTCCAGTGTGTCATCTTCTACCAAACGGA
Source organism: Lynx canadensis (assembly GCF_007474595.2). Classification (NCBI taxonomy): domain Eukaryota; kingdom Metazoa; phylum Chordata; class Mammalia; order Carnivora; family Felidae; genus Lynx; species Lynx canadensis. Next base: position 1,876,155 of record NC_044312.2, on the reverse strand, counting down.
AATGACTGGGATGGTCTTCAAGCCGTCCTGCATGTAGCCGGCCAGAGGCTCTGCTGGCACTGGGCGGGTCACAGCACCTCTGACCATAAGAAAGAGGGGCTGCTTCCCGCAGGGGTGCGGCCAAGCCTGCATCCCTGGGTGGAGTCGGGGGGCGGCGAGCTGATGCCAGGACACCCTCACCACGCTCTGCCCTCCCACCTGCACATCAGGGGCCCTGGCCAGGCCCCCCGGGTCATCAGAGTCATGACACGAAGCGTAAGAAAACACGCTGGCTGCCAGAAGGAGGTGTTCATGCGACCAAACCCACATCTGCCCCAGTTGTACGGGGTGGGGCGGCGTTTCCTCAGGAAAGAGGAGGAGGAAACATCTCATCTGATGGAAATCCCTGTCATCTGTTGTCAGGGGGACAGAAGCTAGAAGCACAGATCAGAAACGAGGATAGATCAGAAACGAGGATAGATCAGCCCAGGTTCCCCGATAAACAAGTCCTCATTGGAACCGTGCGTCGTGGAATTGAAGTTTCAACACCAGATTAATGGGACAGAGGACAGACTCTGTAAACATACACAGACTGCAGAGGAAATAATAGAAATGACACTTCGGGAGAGGGTGATAAACTTATGGAAGAAGGTACATGAAGGAGCAGCCCAAGATGAATCGGGTTTCCTAAAGGAGAACGTGGGACAAATGGGAGAAATTTATCAGGAGTGTAACTGAAGAAAACTTACAACAATGCTCAGAAAACTTAGAAACTTAAAATTGATCCCTTGGTCCCAGAAGAAAGACAATAAGGACACAACAGTATCAAAACAGCTAGTGGCGTTCATAACCTTCAAGAAATTCTTATCTTTGAACTAAAAGGAGGAAGAAAAAGAATTGTGAAAGTTGGTTTTTAAGGTTACCCTAAGAGGTTTAAGTAAATGGCTGGAAGAAAGGGTCGTGACATTTCCCAGGGGAGAGTGGGACACAATACAGGAGGAATTAAATAAATGAAATTTCGAAAAAGCACAAAAGCTTAGATTTTTAAGTCTCCAATTTTCACCCTCACGTGTCTTTCTTCAGAAAAAAAGGGAGATTGTGACCTAGAAAGCAATCTAGCATTTACGCGCAGTGTATGAAACTCCCTCCCCCCGCCAAGGACTCCAGTCACTCCCCACTGCAGAATCCTGTGGTCAGCCTGACCTCTGGATTTTCTTCAGGGTTTCTGTGGGGCTGGAAATCTTACCCGCATCTTCCCTGACAACACTCTGCCTGGGGGTCTGGGATACCTCTACCGCAGCAGCGACTGTCGTGAAAATAACCCAAGACATTCAGTGAAAGCCAGACTCCCAGGTATCCCGCCCGGAGAGGCAGCGGTCTGGGCCGGGTCTGGGCCGGGTCTGGGCCGGGCCGGGACTCTCACCTCGCACGGAAGCACGGGGTCCGTCTGAGCCTGGAAGCAAAAGCCCGAGCGACAGGCTGTCCTGTTCTCCCCGCCCCCTCTGCTGCTTCTCACTCTTGTCCTGAGTGTAGTGGACACACCATGTGACACACGCTCATCAAAGGCACAACTGGTAACCAGACAAGCCTCACCAGGGCGTAACACCGCCTACCCCCACACAGCGCTGGTTGTAGATGTCTGCCAAGGTACAATGCTATTTTTGCTTTTCTCTAAAATAATCAAGTGCAAATTACAGTCAAATCCCAACCAACTCTTAGTTGAGGTTATAAAAAGTTGAGTAAATTCTTCCGTAATAACATATGTTACAAACAGACTAGAAAGTTTGCGGATAAAGGAAATCGGAACGGAATTAGTTCAGAATGTGAAAGGCTAACTTTACACGTTGTAATTTTCAGGTTTACATTTTATCTCTAAATGGTTTTAATTTTTAAAAACTAGTGTTTTGTTTGAACTATGAGAGCACAACATTCTCCTCTAGGGGTGCTGAATCTCTCTGGCGTAAACGAAGTCCACAGCTAAATGCTCCAGGGCCCTGTGAGGAAACTACCATATCATATCTGCATTCAGCATTTTGGCCAAAAGTGAGTCTCCAGGTTCCACTCGAGTAGAAGGCAGAGAAGGGTTATGGCTTTGTTCTGAGTGTCCACCAGCCCAGGTAAACACTATGGTGTTCTGGCAACAGGGAGAGTGAAAACCGGGAGATGCACAGTAGTGTCTAACGCACAGTCATGCCTTCTATGCAGGGAAGCAACCTTAGGAGTACAGACCAGTGGGACACCCGGTGGCTCTGTTGGTTGGGCGTCCGGCTTCGGCTCAGGTCATGATCTCATGGTTCGTGAGTCTGAGCCCCATGTCAGGCTCTGTGCTGACAACTCAGAGTCTGGAGCCTGCTTCGGATTCTGTGTCTCCCTCTCTGCCCCTCTCCTGCTCATGCTCTGTCTCTCTCGCTGTCTCTCTGTCTCTCTCTGAAATAATCATTAAAGAGTCTATTTGTAAAAAAAAATAAATAGGAACTAAAAGTACAGACCAGTTAGCAGCATTGCCCAGAATGTTACCACCATAGCAGAGTCCCCTCTTGTTGAAACAAACCCCGTTTTCATAACTATGGGTTATTTCAAGTAGAAATAAAGGCAACCTCCAAACTCACACTGGTGTCGTTGGCTTTTTTAAATAAGCCAGAGAAAGATAATGGGATCAGACAATAGCCTACATATAATATTTGATTAAGTTGGGGTCTTCATTACCTTTTGGCTTTCCTGTCAACACTTTCTTCTTTACCCCACCGTGCTAACCAGTACCTAAGTCACCTCTAAAAATGAGGAGAAAGGAAAGGTCATCCACCCAAGGTGCTGAATCCTAGCAAATTCCTTGTCTCTGCTTTCACCTTTGGACCTTCTTCTATTGACTTGATCCCTTTAGCGGTAGTTCTCAGGAACTGGAAAAGAGGAGAAGACAAATCAGGCACAGAATAATCAGAATGGGTAATGGTTGCCGCATAATACTCTGGTTGATACTCATTCTTCCATTTTGTAAACACCAGACATTGACCGGCGTGTCTCCATGTAGGAATAGCTATGAGGCCTTGACTCTCCTCCCCCCAGGCTCTCCTCCCCAACCCCCTCTGCTTGGGTTTTTCTTGTCTTTCCAGCAACCACTTAAGTATTGGAGTATGTTCATTTATCCACTGGGAAGTTTCCAGTCTTGCCATCTGGAAAGGCTCCAGATACACTAAGGCAGGGAACTGGCTAGAGCTTCTGGACCCTCGCCGGAATATGCTCTGCTCCTTATAATGTAGATTCGTGATTGTCCAGCACAAAATTCATCTCTTTCATGAAACTTTGAGAATTAATTTCCCTCCTACTGTGCAAGGGTCGGTGAAGCATTTAGGAAGGTATGACGATAAGGTAAGAATAAGATAAAAATTCAACCAGACCATCTCCAACATCCTTTTAATTTCCAAAGTTTTTTTATTCAAGGGCTACAGGGAAAGTGGTTGTGTTTTCACAGCGATCACACAGGGACAATGACGCTGCCCTAAGTGACTCAGATGTTTTGGAAGGAATCTCTGTGATGTCCTTGGGAATTCTGGAGAGTGTTCAGCTGTCTCTAGCGATGGACAACAGTCTCTGAGGATGGTTTTGATTTGGGGGCACGATCTAAAACAATCCGGGGACAGATCTGACGGTTAAGGTGTCCGGAAGCAGCTTTAACCATTCACTGAATAAACGTGTGTTGAGTTCGGACGTAAGCAAGTGGCAGAAACCAGGGCATGGGCCGTGCGCTTCCTGCTCCCCGATGCCGACATGACGAGGAGCCCAAGGGCTGATCTTCTGGGTTCCAGGTGCTTCGGAGTGTGGCTCTGCGTCCCCAGGGCCGTGTCCCCAGGGCCTCGCGCAGCCTTCCTCCCAGGACTCGTCTGTGGGCACACTTTCCCGAGGAGGAGGATGGGAAACACAGAGCCCACACGTCATGCCGACCACACTGAAAGAGGCTCACGCGGGTCAAATGGCAGAAGCCATCGGGGGTGACTGCAGGGGTCTGTCTGTTGCATTTTCTCACTTCCATCCCCACACCTGTTTCTGGAAGGACAGTAGAAAGCCTCAGAAAAATCAAACCTCTGAACAACATTTGGTTGGAAACACGTTAAGGCAGGTTCAGTTTCTGCTCCTGAAACTGATTTCTGTGTGCATGTGTTTGCAGGGCTGGTGGCAGGAGGTGCTTGCGGCCCACCGTCTTCTGGCCAAACGCACTTTCCTCCGGGTGCCTTTGCCCCTTCACCTCTGTGTTGTGCTGGCTGGGATCTCCAACACCATGGAGGAGTGGGAAGGCTCGTCCTGCTTCTCTGTTAGAGAGGGTGCTTCTAGGGGTGCCAGGGGGGCTCGCCCAAAGGGTCCCTGCTGCAGCAGTCACAGGAAACCGGAAACCCCTGGATGACACCCCCCCACCAGGCGGGCAGACCTCCTCCAGCGGGTGGGAGCCAGGCTCGGGAGGCCCCGCCGCCGCGTGGGCTTGGCTCTGCCCGGGGGCTCCCTGCAGCCCAGCCACAGCCGTGGCGCTTCCACCTTCACAGTCCTCGTCTCCCTTCGTCCTTCAGAGTGAGCTCACTGTTGACATCCTGGGGCTGTTCTCCTGATCTGACCATACACATGGTGATAGAATTAAAAGTAGTTAACATTTCTGAATTCAATTCAAATCACTCAGAAACTCAAAGATTACACCATAAAATATATTTATTTAAGCTTCCAGACATTGTAGAATTTTCCTGTTTCATAGAAACAGCTGGCAAACGGCCACATACGTAAGAAATTGTAACTTCTCATTGTTTAGTCCATTTATAAAATTTTCCTCCTGCCCTCTGTGCCGTCATGCCCCATTTCTTCTGGATTACTCCGAGATGCTGTGTATTTTAACTAAAATAGAATATATTTTTAAGTGTTTAAATGAAAAACTGGTCTTCTATTTTATTAACACAAATTAGGATACAAAAAACAGCCAAAGAATTAATTACTGATTCCTTAAGTACACCATTTTCAACCTCTTACGTACATAAATTTTTGAGCCCCTGGAAACCTGAACTGCTTCACAAAAATATTTAATGTTATGAAGGGAATACTCCATTTAACATTAACTCCATTAAACTATCGCTTGAAAGTTGCGTGGTCTGTCATGACCCACTACACAACCCAAGGAGATCAGTAACATAAGGTACTTAGCTATGTGATAATTTTTTGAACATTTTAAATGCAGACTGGCCACATATTTATTCAAAGTTTAAAGTAGCAAATGTTTCTTTTTTTGCTAATACAGCTTTTACTGTCGTTAGACTCTACTGATTTTTTAGAAACAAAGCAGCTCCACACTGAATCCACCGGTCCGGGCTGCCCCCACACGGAACGTCAATGTTGGTCACCACACGATCCCTCTCAGCACTCGTGTAAACAGGCAAAGATATGCACTCATCAGGGGAATAGGGACCGTATGCACCCTGCAAAAAAGAATGACTTTGTTTTAAAATATGGCAATATACTGCTTTGAAGCAGAGCAGCAGAGAAGCAAAGAGAACTCTCCCAAATAATAAGATTTAACATATTAGGAAATGTTTTAACACTAGCACCATAAACCCCATGATCCAGCTGTAACAATCATTTACAAATGTGCTTTTATTTTTAAATTGGTTGACTTATTTAGAGAGCAGCATGAGCAGGGCAGGGGTAGTAAGTGAGGGAGGGGCAGAGAGAGAGCGAGAGCAGGGGAGGGGCAGAGGTGAAGGCGGGGTTGGGCTCGGGGGAGAATCCCGAGCAGGGGCCAGGTTGTTGGCACTGAGCCCGATGTAGGGTTTGAACGCATGAACTGTGATGTGAGATCATGACCTGAGATGCAATCAGGAACTGGACGTTCAATCAAATCAGCCACCCAGGGGCCCAGATTACTGCCATTTTGTTAATTGTGTGCTGGTTGTTTTTGTCATTCTCTGTTGCCCCCAGGGCTGTCCTCTTGCGGGACTGACGGCATTCTTTAGTGTTAGGCTGGAGTTCTTCCTTGGTGTGTGTTTCGTCTTTTTACTATAGATTTTGGTCTCCGGTGACTGTGAGATGGAGAACTCCCTAAACATACTGCCATCTGGGCTCTCTGGTCTCGGCCATGGAAACGAGATGATGAAGGGACGTCATCACTTGGAAAGCGTTATGGCGAGCCCCTCACACTGTGGGGCTGCTGTGGCCCTGAGGCCCACCATCTCCAGAAGTCCACCTGTGGCAAACGTGCCCTCCTGCCCGGCATGGGGGAAAGTCACCAGAGAGCCAAGGCTGAGAGGGGGACTCCCACAGGCCCAGACGAAAAAGGTACCTGAACGTGGCACCGTGGCCGGACCTGGATTCTGTGCAGGGACAGGCGCTGAAGCTGAGAGGGGGGCTGTGGTGGCATCGCGTTCATCTCCCGGGTCTCATCGATGAGTCACACGATCCACATTCTGGGTTGAAACAACACATGCAGAGAGCGTTCTGTATCAGCTTGATGGTCGCTCCAGTTCACGCGCACTCCCAAAGGACACGCGCTATTTCATCTATTTTGTGAGTCCCTTAACTAATTTTCTATATGTGATTGAGTTTACTAGCTCTTTGAACCTTCACACCGGCTTTGTGATTATCTGTTTAGTTCTTCTTGCAGACATGTCTTTCATTTGAAATGTATTCCTCTGTCGCCTCATTTTGTCTGACTTCCTATGGGTTACATGGAAAGCTTTTAGAAGTCTTCAAAGAAAGGCCCCTGTGGGCATGGTCCGTGGGTAGACTGCATGTGCCCAGTAGACTGCATGGCTCTGGTGGACTATGTGGAGGTGGACTGCAGCCTGGGGTCCTGGGGCATGTCTCACCAGTGTCCCCCTGATGGGACGGCGGGAGCTGAAGGCAACCTGGCTGGGGGCTCCTGGCAGGGCAGGTGCTGCTGAAGCAGGGAGGGGCTGGAAGACCCCAGGGTGTCTCACACAAGGGTTGCCTGCTGAGTCATGCGGAGCTGAAGTGGGTACCTGCGTCACCTTGGCAAGACATCTGGAGCCATGATGGGTGTTGTCAGAGCACGTCCTGCTGCGTGCCATGGTAGGGCCATCTTGAGACGGCTGGGGCTGGTGAAGGCTGGGGATCTGGGACTCGCTACAGCAGCTGGCTAGCCAGGGCCCCCATAGCCTGTGCCCATCTGCGCTGTCAGTGTGGAAGGGGAACGTTACAGTGGCTCCAGCCAGCTCCCCTCCCCCCAGTCCACAAGAGAGGTCCACGCATCTCCTGCTATTAGGCAGACACTGCAGGCCTGGATCCTTTAAACCATAGCTGCCCCATCAAATGACGGCTCTCGTTCCTGTGTCCCAGGGTAGACCAATCTGCTCAGCATCTCTCAGGGCCGGCCCTCCAGGTGTGGATGGCGGTGGGGACGGGGCTTGGTCCCCCCTGCTCTTCTCTCCATGGTCCTTCTATCCTCTGTCCTGCAGAGACGTCGCTCTGTTGGCCCGGTGCATGGGTGTTGACTCCATGTGTGTCTGTGAAGGAGGGGAGTCAGGGTCTTTTCCCATGTCACCATCTCAGATCCTCTCCCAACAGTACTTCCTTAATGTCCTCTTCTCTCCATTATCCACCTAGTTCTAAGTTTTTGTTGTTGCTGGAACCATAATTCAAACAAAGCCCACATGCTGCAGTTTGTTGATAGGTCTCTTAGTTCTCCTAAATTTATAAGTTTTTGCTCCTGTTTTCCTTGAAGTTTATTTGCTGAAGAAACCACACCCTGGTTGGTTCCATTCCCATGGCATCACGTTCTTCCATTCCCTGGATTCCTGGGAACTGGATCCGGAGGTGAGTTTGGATTCAGATTGAATTTTTGGCACAAACCCTGCAAAGGTGGCACTGTATGCTTTCACAAGTAGGCATGCAGTATTTGGGTCTCTCTTTAGATGAGGAGCCATGAGATTCTATCACACCAGAATCACACAACAGGAATCTAATTCCACTAACCCTTCTTCACTTCTAGGCAGACAGGGATGTACAAGGAGAAACTCCCATTACCAATCTTTGGATCATCATGAGGCATCATTCACTTAGAAAAGGCTGGAGAAATGCCCCTAAGTTCCCTCTATTTATGTGCTTTCCAAGTAAATTTGTTCCCTAGTATGCTGTAAAGGTGATTAATGACCTCCTCCTTCCTTAAAAGTATTACGGCGAATTGGTGGATTTCAGCATACCTGGTGGGTTTCCATCGGTGCCGTTATTATCGCATTGCTACTAAAACTGTCAATATCTGCACAGGGGGAGTTCTTTAAATTGGCTCTTGAGTATTTATTGTTTGTTTTTTGTTATGTGTCAGGTCATCTTCAGCTTTCTTGCTTTCTGGTATGTCAGTGGGTGATAGCCCATCTTGTACATCTGCTGTCTCAGAAATTCGATGAGTCATGATTGTGAGGATCCTTGAGATTCCTTTAATGGGAAGTGGCGGCAGGGATTGTGACATGGGAACATCTTCTCACCCCCCTCTAGGATTATTCTGTGATGGGGGCTTAGAAGCACCTATTTTCTAAAGAGAAATATCATGAGTTCATGGAATTTCCAATTCCAATTTTGGATTAATGTGCTTTTTGAGTTGATATACAATTTTATTCCACTAATGATTACTTCTTAGACTTGAAATGAGACTTAAGGGGAAAAGCTGGACTCATTCTAGAATTTGACACATGGAGAATGGGAAACCCAGGGAGGCTGCACCGTGGTAAGGAGCCGCAGACAGTCAGCCGGAGAAAGGTCTGCCACATGAACACTGGCACCAGGGCACTGTGTTCTTTTGTTGCTTTCAGAAGAGAAGACGCCGGACGATGGAAAAGGAATCGGCTTCGGGCTCTGGAGTACCTGGCCTCTCTGAGCACCAGTTTCTCTATTTCTCAAGGGTACTTGTCCATCTAATAGGATGTTGAAAGGACTCAACGGTACATGAAATAATTCAAATATAAAGCATTTATCCACATATCTCTAATTCTTTGGGCTACATATACAAATCATTTTTTTTACTCCCTACCAATTCTCAGATGAACCAGACAAAAAAAAAAACAAAAAAAAAACACAGCTTTTTAGCTTCTACTACATGTCGTGGATGGTGTTAGGACAGAGAGAAACAAAAATACTTTTTCCTACCTGGAAAAATTTACAACACACACTCTATTTTTAAGGATAAGAGGGCATTATGTGAAATTTTGATTATCTTTTCCAATATGCCCCCCCCCCCCCCGCTTACACAGATGCTGCCTCAACCTCTGCCTCTTCTGGTACTTGATCTATATCAGTTAAGTCCCTTTGAAAGCTCATTCATTCGTAACTTGCCTAAATCTTAACCTGATTTGCACAGAACAAAACCCATTCTCTATGGAGAATCATTGCCCAGATACATAAAGAGACCATCTGCCCTGCATCTCATTTTTCTCTTTTTGTATTGGTGATTCTGTCGGTTTTTATCCATTTCACTTAACAGCATTTTATATGCTAATGTCATGCTTAGAATTATAGAGCCTAAGCATTTTAGTATATAGCCAAATAAAGAGAAAAATAATCTTTGAAGCTTAAAATTCAGCTTAGGAAACACTATATTCATCAAACATACAGACTGTAACTTTTGGGAAAATGAGTATTTTGGAAAATCAAAATAATATATTACTCTGGGATATGTTAAACTTACAAAGATTAAGGAAGAAAATGAATCCTCACTTGCACCTCAGAGAAAATACAGGATTTGGAGCTGAGAGAATTTTCACCATTATCAGCTGGTGCCTAAGCTCTTCCCTCTTCTCCAATTCTGCTTCCATGGCAGAGCTTCAGGTTCCAGAAGTTTCTGTAATTTTCACGACTCCGTAGCCACTCCTGAATCTAGTAACCTAGTGCAGGCCTGTACTGTCACATCCCTCAGCAGAGAGCACACACACACTGTATATTCTTGGGATGAAATGATCTACATCTATGAATACTTGTTTACAGACCTCAGAAGGGTCTTAAATTATCTGTCACCTGACACTTGCTTTGCTGGCCATCACTTTGATGGGAGACATGAAAATAGAAACGGCATACTGAAACGTCACCATGCTAGTCCTTCCTCTTAGCTGTGATGCCAAGTGATTTTGTCTTTAAATTAGGACTTAACAGTAATGCAGTTGATATTTTGCATGTTCACTATCGATTTTCTACTTTTTGCATATATTTCCAAATCCTTCCACTCTTGCTTGGTTTTTGTTGTAACGTGGGGGTACAAATCTTGCTACCAAAACCTACAGTGTTTTGTTTTGTTTTTTCTTTTTGAGAGAGAAAGAGCAAGCGCACACACACGGGAAGGAGCAGAGAGGAGGAGAGAGAGAGAGAGAGTCCCCAGCCGTCTCCGCACTCTCAGCACAGAGTGCAACGTAGGACTCAAACTTATGAACCATGACATCAGGACTCCCGAGGGGAACTCAAGAGTTGGACACGTAACCGACAGAGCCACCGGGCGCCCTTGTACCGTGTTTTCAAAGCAAAGCAGCACTGTCGTCTCCTAAGTTCTTTGTCGTACTTGTTTGCTGGCATTTTTTATTCAAGTGTATGTGGCACACAGCGTTCTCCTTCCCGTGCACGATAGGAGTCGATGACTGTGAGCAGCTCTCAGTGCTCGTCAGGGCAAGCGTTTCCTGAGCCCCGTCACCTGTCTCACCCAGGCCCACTGTTGCTTCCTACAACTTTGCCGGTCATTTCTCAACCTCTCTTTCCTGGTAATCATTAGAACCTGTGAAGAAGTGAAATGGACTTGCTCTCAGGTCACAGGAGCACAGCTAAGTCCTTCGGCATTTCTGCTGTTAGCACAGTACCTTGTGCAGACAGAAGCCCCGTCGATATCGTTTAGCTGAATCAAATTCTTATGACCCAAATCCCACTTTATTATGTTTCCAGTAACAGACAAGCTTAGGTAAGAAACATTTGCACGAAACTAAAATTGTACTAAATACTATTAATAAACTCACTGAGTGCTATTAACAAACACACAAACGAATGCAAACAAGAAGACTCATTAGGAAGCCTTACAATGTTACAGGCCATGAACACAAAGCAGTTTGATATGACTAAAATTTAGTAATTAAAAACGTGTACGTTGTTCTTAAAGTGGTTAATATCCTCATATATCCTACTTTATTAAAATAGAATCTGGTCCACTTTTTCAGTTCAATAATGAGGCTAAAATTGGGATTTCATACTCCTTTCTGAGCTCCGGAGAGTAAGTCAGAAGTGTGCATGTGTTACGAACAGCAGGCAGCAGGCTAGTATTTGAAGGAAGACAATTCGTTTCACAAAAGGCAAATGAAGATATGAGCAAACAACTTCGCCAACAAGCCAAAGAAAACAACAAAATGAGAAAACACCAGAAAACAAAATGATCTAGGTTGATCATGTTTTAAGTATTTGGCTAATATGTTTCATTATATTTTCTTTTTTTTGGTAAATATTTTGTTTTTAAGTAATCTCCATGACCAATGTGGGGCTCAAACCCCCAACCCTGAGGTCAAGAGTTGCATCCTTTACCCACTGAGCCAGGGTTTTATAATATTTCTCATCAGTTGATGCATAAATCCAACTAACTTATTCTAAAACATACTTTTTTTTTTTTTTTTTAGAAAAGAAGATACTAGAAAATCAGCTTTAACGTACATGAAAGTGGCACGATTTAGCGATCTAACTTCAGAATAATATTTCAAAACAGGAAACGGACAACTTGCCAGCAGTGAGTACCATGAAAGATGCTATTTGGTCAAGACTAAAATGTACTTTGACAGAGAAATACTTTCTTCATATATTTCAATAATATAATGCTAATAATACAGTTTTCACAGCAAGTCCCTAACAGAGAAAAACATCACATAGAAAATATATTAATATTTATTTTAAACCAGGGTGCATACAAGACAGAGCTTTGAGCACACATCTACTGACACACAAGGTGATAATATTTTTATATAAAACTAATGCAAAGATTGTTTTTGTGAGCAGTGCACAGAATCCCATTTTAGTCCCTAGGAAGGCTGTTTCTGAAGTTGAACTGTCTGTGGCGGTATCTGCTGATATTCTCAAATACGTAATGAATCTTCAAGGGTAAGCAGACAACGCTGTGTTTATTAAATTTGCACTGAATAGGGTTTCTTGAGAACCATGGAATAACGTCGTATACAACAGTTTTGGGAAATGCTTTAGAGAAAGCAAGTATTTTTTCGGGTAAAACCCCCTCAGATAATCCCACTTTGCACGTAGATTATTTCAACCCGAACTCCTGAGCTAGAACTGCAGCAATGTTAAGAATCTGCATTGTGAATGAGTGTGTAAATGAAATTGTGCATGAGTGAGTGTGTAAATGAACAGCGTCACCTTAGTGCACACAGATCATGTGCAAAGGAAAACAAGGAAAAGAGCTTCATGTATATTTTATTTATTTATAATTCCTCTTGAGAATTCCTAATTCTATCATTAATTGGCAAAGTGCATTGCTTTTATAACAGAATGGTAGAGCCCCTCCCCCAGTAAAATCGGGAGAATCTCTTGCTCTTACCCTTCAGCTGGTACCGCATGCTGGAACATAACACACTCTGGCAATCTAAAATGTTCTAGAGACAGCAGAGGGGCCGTGTGCTTCATAGCAGGGCTGGCCACACTCCTGCAGGAATGGAGCTACCCAGGGCCATCAGGGGGCAGATAAGGTGGAAACAACTGGGAAGGAACCTTCTTCTGGTCCAAAGAGGAAGAGTCACCAAAGTTTTGAACTGCTTATCTCCTCTGAGTTTATCAGAGGACTGTAGACCTCTGCCATAAACTAGCTTCTAAAAAAAATTTTTTTAATGTTTATTTATTTTTGAGAGACAGAGAAAGAGTGTGAGTGGAGGAGGGGCAGAGAGAGAGGGAGACACAGAATCCGAAGCAGGCTCCAGGCTCCGAGTTATTAGCACAGAGCCCAATGTGGGGCTCGAACTCACGAACCGTGAAATCATGAACTGAGCTGAAGTCAGACACGGAACTGACTGAGCCACCCAGGCACCCCTGCCATAGAGTAACTTTAAGAGTAAATGAAAAAGTAAATTTTTTTACTGGCTTATGTAAATTGATGTGACGCTTCCTTTCATTTTATGCTGGCTCCTTCTCTCCTAGTAAAAATGCACTAAATGTTAATGTTCTTTCCCCCCTAAATTCTGTAAAACATTTTAAAACATCTACAGCTGCCCTAAAATTTTTTTTCTTCGACAAAGTATTGCTTCTGTCAAACAGAAGTTGGAGAGTTTGAGTCCTGTGGTTTCTGATGCAGCTCCTCAAGTCTGCTCTTGTCTGAAAGCAGAGGAGATCCACGTCAGCAGGCAGGGATGTCTCCCCCTAGATTTTATTCGTGGATACTGAGATCTGAACTTGATATAATTTTCTCACATCATGACTACTGTTCTCAGTTGTCGGCCATAGTAACCACGGAAAAATCACGCACAGGTCCAATGGCCATTAGCTGCACAGCGGGGCCGTGCGGGCTCACGCCACTCAGCAGTCTGGGCCTGGGCCCGAGAAGTAGACAGCGCCCCGGGTTGAACGTTAACTGCCTGGTGGCCTAGCACGCTGTCCAGGTCACAATGCACAATCTTTGAAGCTTCCATTTTGCTTACAATGGAGATGAAAATCCTATCTCAGACTTTCTTGGAAGGCCTACATGTTCTGTATTTCACACATACGTGCCTGGCACGTAATCAGTACAAATCAATGCTAATTGTTATAGTTGACACTAGCACTCCCATTGTGGGGCTCATGAACAATCACTTAATTCACCGGATGGCCAGTTACTTCACCAGCCAACCAGGAAAACTGCTAACTGACCAGACCCGCAGGCCTGTGATGAAAGGGGTCGCGTGTTCCATGCTGTGGCCACATCCATCCTCTTAGAGCCAGACTGACTTGCGTCACACCTTACCACGGTCCTGTTCTAAACCCTGCTGGCCATACGTGCTGTGAACCCCGGGCGTGGTTATATGCCTTGTCATATGTGGTCTCGGCCTTCCTTCATTTTTTAGTGAAGTGTAGCTGATAGGCCGTGTTTCATCAGTGTCAGGGGTACAGCATGTGATTGGACAAGTCTATACGTTCCAGTGGGTCACCACAGTGTCGCTGCCTTTGTCCCCATGCCAACTCCGCTGACTACATTCCCTGTGCTGTGCCTGTCATTCCCGTGATGTATTCATCCAATAACTGCAAGCCTGCACCTCCCCCTCCCTCCACCCACCCCCCCCGGCCCTGCCCTCTGACAGCCCTGTTTGTTCTCTGTAGTTTTGGGTCTGTTTCTGTTTTGTATTTACGTGTGTCTTTTATTTTTTAGATTCCTCATAGATGTGAAATCATATGGCCTTTGTCTTTCTCTGACTTCTTGAAATTAGCATTATACCCTATAGGTCCATCCATGTTGTCACAAATGGCAAGATATCATGCTTTTTTATGACTAATACTCCATTGTATACCATACACATCTTCTCTATTTGTCGGTGGATGAACGCTTGGTTGCATCCATTATCTTGGCTGTTGTACATAATGCTGCAATGAACATAGGGGTGCAGGTACCTTTTTTGAATTGGTGTTTTCATACCCAGTAGATGAATTACTGGATCGTAGGGTAGTTCCATTCTTACTATTTTCAGGAAGCCCCATACTGTCTTCCACAGTGACTGCATCAACTTACATTCCTACCAGCAGTGCTTGAGACTAACAACTTCTCCACATCCTTGCCAGCACGTGTTGTTTTGTGTGTTGTTGGCTTTAGCCATCCTGACAGGTATGAGGTGATACCTCTTCATAGTGCCGATTTGCATTTCCCTGAGGGTGGGTGATGTTGAGCATCTTTTCATGTGTCTGTTGGCCATCTGGATGTCTGGAGAAATGTCTGTTCATGTCTTCTGCCCAACTTCAATGGGATTATTTGTTTCTTTTGCTCTGGAATTGAATGAATTCTTCATATATTCTTCATATACTTATTGGATGTATCATTTAGTAGACCACCTTTTCATTTGGTAGAGGTTTCTTTCACCGTGCAAAAGCTTTTTATTTCTGGTATAATTTGCTTTTGTTTCCCTAGCCTCATAAGACACATCTAGAAAAATGTTTCAACAGCTGATGTCAAAGAAATTTCTGCCTGTATTTGCTGCTAGGAGTTTTACGTTTGTCTCACATTTAGGTCTTTGATCCGTTTTGAGTTTATTTTTGTGTGCGGTGTAAGAAGGTGGTCCAGGTTCATTCTTCTGCATGTCGCTGTCCCGTTTTCCCAGCACCATTTGTTGAAGAGATGTGTTTGCCACATTGTGCATTACTGCTTCTCTTGTTGTCTATTCTCTGACCGTATAAGCACGGGTTTATTTCTGGTTCTCTACTCTGTTCCATTGATCTATGTGTCTATTTTGGGGCTGGTACCATATTGTTGTGATTACTAAAGATTCATATTATACTTTGAAATCTGGGATTGTGATGCCTCCAGACTTGTTCTTTCTCGACAGAGCTTCAGCCGTTCGGAGTCTGCTGTGGTTCCACACAAGTTTTAGTATTATTTATTCTAGATAGGTGAAAAATGTTGGTATTTTAATAAGGACTGCATTGAATCCTTTCAGTAAGATGCACATTTAACAATACTTTTACACATTTCACACATTAGGAATGGAATATGTTTCAAATTGTGTCATCTTCGATTTACTTAATGTTATATAGTTTGTAGACTATAGGTCTTTCACCTCCTTATTTAAGTTTATTCCTATGTATTTTATTATTTTTGGTGCAATTGTAAATGGGATTTTCTTTTTAAATTTATTTATTTTTATTTTAATTGCAGCATAGTTAACCTAGAGTGTTACATAAGTTTCAAATATACAGTATAGTGATTCCACAGTTCTATATATTACTTGTTACTCAGTGCTCATCAAGATAAGTGTAATCTGACTCCCTGTGACCTGTCTCACCCATTCCTGCACTGACCTTCCTTCTATTAAGTGCCAGTTTGTTCTCTATAGTTAAGAATGTTTTTTGGTTTTTCTCTTTTTCTTTGTTCATTTGTTTTGTTTCTTAAATTCTACATATGAATGAGATCATATGGTTTGTCCTTCTCTGACTTGCTTATTTCACTTTAAGTACTGTCTTCTCATGTTCCATCCGTGTCCTTGCAAATGGCAGGATTTTGTTCATTTTTACTGGTGAGTAATATTCCAGTGTGTTTGTGTACTCCACGTCTTTATCCAGTCACCTATCGATGGACATTTGCGTTGCTTCCATATCTTGGCTACTGTAGACAACACTGGAGTGCATGTATCTTTTTGCATTAGAGTTTTCTTTTTTTTTTTTTTTTTTCCTTCCCCGCCCCCATGGTCTTCTGTTAAGTTTCTCAGGATCCACACAGGAGTGAAAATATATGGTATCTGTCTTGCTCTGTATGATTTATTTCACTTAGAGAGTTTTCATATTCTTTGGGTAAGTACCCAGTAGTGCAATTACTAGATTCCAAAGTAGTTCTATTTTAAAATTTTTAAGGAACTTCCTTACTGGCTTCCACAGTAGCTGTATCAACTTCCATTCCTGCCAGCAGGGCATAAGACTTTTTCTCCATATCCTTAACACCACTTGCTGTTTCTTGTGGTTTTTATTTTTGCCATTCTGACAGATGTGAAGGGATATCGGACGGTGGTTTTGATTTGTATTTCCCTGATGATGCGTGATGGTGAGCATCTTTTCAAATGTTTGTTGGTCATCTGTATGTCTCCTTTGGAGAAATATCTGTTATATTTTCTGCCCGTTTTTTAATTGGATTTTGTGTGTGTGTGTGTGTGTGTGTGTGTGTGTGTGTGTGTGTTGAGTGGTACAAGTTCTTTATATACTTTGGATACTAACCCTTTATTGGATATGTCACTTGCAAATATCTTCTCCCATTCAGTAGGCTGTCTTTCAGTTGTGCTGGTGGTTTCCTTTGTTGTGCAGAAAGAAGCTTTTTATTTTGATGTAGTCCCAATACTTCATTTTTGCTTTTGTTTCCCTTGGCTCAGGAGACAAACCTAGTAAGTAACTGTAGAGACCGATGTCAGGAAAATTGCTGCCTGTGTTCTCTTCCATGATTTTCATGGTTTCCCATCTCACATTTATTTCTTTAACCCATTTTGAGTTTATTTTTGTGTACGGTGTAAGACAATGGTCCACTTTCATTCTTTTGCATCTTGCCGTCCAGTTTTCCCAACACCGTTTGTTGAAGAGATTTCTTCCTGTTGCATATTCTTGGCTCCTTTGTCATAAATTAACTGACCATGTAAATGTGGTTTTACTTTGGGGCCTGCTATTCTGTGCCATCGATCAATATGTCTATTGTTGTGACAGGACCATATGGTTTTGATTACTATAGTTTTGCAACATAGCATTAGGTCTGGAATTGTGATACCTTCAGTTTTGTTTTTCTTTTTCAGATTGTTTGGCTTTTTTGTTTTCTGGTTTTATACGTATTTTAGGATTGTTTATTCTAGTTCCATGAAAAATGTTGTTGATATGTTGTTAGGAATTGCACTAAATGTGTAAATTGCTTTGGACAGTACACACATTTTAACAACATTTGCTCTTTCCACCCATGCGCATGGACTGTGTTGGTTGCTTTGTGTCGTCTTCAATTTCTTTCATCGATGTTTGATGTTTTCAGAGTGTAAGTCTTCTACCTCTTGGGTTATGTTTATTCGTAGTTATCTTATTATGGGCTGCAATTGTAAACGGGATCGGTTTCTTATTTTTGCTTTCGGCTGCTTCGTTATCAGTGTACAGAAATGCAATGGAATTCTTTTTAAAATTTTAATTCCAATATAGTAAACATACAGTGTTATATTAGTTTCAGGTGTACAATGTAATGATTGAACAATTCCATACATCACTCAGTGCTCCTCACAGCAGGTGCACTCCTTAATCCCTGTTACCTGTTTCCCCATCCCCCCCACCAATACCCTTTCCTGACCCGCAGGAACCTTCAGTGTGCTCCTGAGAGTTAATATAGAGACTGTTTCCTGGCTTGTCTCTTCCTCTCTTTTTTAAATACCTTCGCTCGTTTGTTTTGTTTCTTAATTCCACATGAGTGAAATCATATCCCATTTGTCTTTCTCTGGCTTATTTCACTTAGCATAATGCTCTCTAGCTCCATCCATGTTGAAAATGGCAAGAATTCTTTTTTATGGCTGAGTAATATTCAATGGCCCCCCCCCCCCCCCCCCCCCCCCCACAAACACCCTGCATCTTCTTTATTCATTCATCTATCCATGGACACTTGGGCTGCTTCCATAATAAATAATGATGCTATAAACAGAGGGATGTATGTATCCCTTTGAATTAGTTTTGGCATTTTTTGGTAAATACTCATGAGTGCGATTACTGGATTGTACAGTAGTTCTTTCTCTTTTAACTTTTTGAGGAACCTCATACTGTTTTCCACAGTGGCTGCACCAGTTTGCATTCCCACCAACACTGAACAAAGGTTCCTTTTTCTCCACACCCTTGCGAATCTTGTTTGTGTTGTCGATTTTAGCCATTCTGAAAAGGTAGGAAGTCATATCTCATTGTGGTTTTGATTTGCATTTCTCTGATGCAATGCGATGGATTTCTGTATATTGATTTGTATTCTGTGACTTTACTGAATTCATTTATCAGTTCTAAGTAGTTTTTGGGTGGACTGTTTACAGTTATCCCTATGACATCATGTCACGACCTGCAAATGATGAAAGTTTGACTTCTTCCTCACGGATTAGGATGACTTTGATTTTTGTTGTCTCACTGCTGCATCTAGGACTTCCAGTACTATGTTGTATAAAAGTGGTGAGAGTGGACAACCTTGTCTTGGGAAAAGTTCTCAGGTTTTCACCATTTAGTATGATGTTCACTGTCAGTTCTTCATACATGGCCTTTATTACAGGGAGCTAGGTTCCCTCTAAATCTACTTGGTTGAGGCCTTTTACCATGAATCGAAGTTGTCAAATGCTTTTTCTGCAACTACTGAAAGCCTGTTTTTCTTTATCATTTTTCTTACTGATGTGATGTATCACGTTGACTGATTTGCAAATGATAAACCACCCTTGCCTTCATTATGGAAATGTATCTGACTTCATTGTGGTTAATGATTTTTTTTAGTGTACTGTTGAATTTGGTTTGCTAGTATTTTATTAAGAATATTTGCAACCATATTCATCAGAGACATTAGCCTATAGTTCTCTTTTCTAGGGAAGTCTTTATCTGGTTTTGCTATCAGGGTAATGCTGGCCTTGTAGAATGAATTTGGAAATTTTACATCCTTTTCTATTTTTTTTTTGAATAGTTTGACCAACATAGGTATTAACTCTTCTTTAAACGTTTGGTAGAATTGCCTTGGGAAGCCATCTGGCCCTCGACTTTTGTTTGTTGGGAGTTTGATTACTGATTCCATTTCATTGCTGGTAATTAGTCTGTTCAAATTTCCTGTTTCTTCCTGGTTCAGTTTTGTAAGTTCCTACGTTTCTAGGGATTTATCTATTTCTTCTCAGTTCCAATTTGTTGGTGTATAATTTTTCACAGTATTTTCTGGCAACTGCTTGTATTTCTTGGTCGTTTGCTGAGTCTGGCTAGAGGTTTATCAATTTTGTTGAACTTTTTAAATTTTTTTAGTTTCTGTATCACTTATTTCTGCTCTAATCTTTTTATTTCCTTCCTCATGCTGCTTTTGGGTTTTGTTTGTTCTTCTTTTCTAGCTCTTTTAGGTTCAAGGTTAGGTTGTTTATTTGAAATTTTTCTTGTTTCTTGACGTAGGCCTGAATACATAGGTATTTCCATCTTACAACTGCTTTTCCTGTGTTCCAAAGAATTTGGACAATTGTGTTTTATTTTTTAAAATTTTATCATTATTATTCTTTATTTCAATTCCAGTACAGTTAACAAACTGTGTTATACTAATTTCAGGTGTACAATATTGTGATTCAACAATTCCACACATGACTCAGTGCTCATCATGCACTTGATTTTCTGCAAGTATGACCTCTCCACTGATGTAAGTGGGTGTTAAAGTCCCCTACTATTACTGTATTGCTATCAATGTCTCTCTATTAATATTTGTTTTATGTATTTAGGTGCTCCAATGTTGGATGCATAAATACAATTGTTACATAATCTTGATGGACTGACCCCTTTACCATTATGTGATGCCCTTCTTTGTCTCTTGTTACAGTCGGTTTTATATTTCAATGTTTTTAAATGTTTATTTTGAAAGAGAGCACGAGCGGGGGGGGGGGGGGGGCAGAGAGGGAGACACAGAATCCAAAGCAGACGCCAGGCTCTCAGCTGTCAGCACTGACCCTGAAAGTGGGGCTCGAACTTATAACCCTACCTGAGTCACCCAGGCACCCCTCTTGTTACAGTCTTTTTAAAGTCTATTTTGTGTAAGTATTGTTACCCTGGCTTTTTTCCCCCTCCACTCTATTTGCACGCTATATCTTTCACTTTTAGTCTGTGTCTCTAGGTCTGCAAGTGAGTCTCTTGTAGGCAGCATGTAGGTGGGTCCTGTATTTTTATCCGTTAGGTCACCTTGTGTTTACTGATTGGAGCATTTGGACCATTTACACTTGAAGTAATTATTGATAGGAATTCAACTGTCATTTTGTTCACTAGTTTGTTTGTAGTTCTCTATTATCTGCTTTTCCTTTTGCCCTATTTCTTAATGATTGATGGGTTTCTTCTGTAGTATTATGCTTCACTTCTTTAAATTTGTGTGTATCTATCATAGGTTTTGGGTTTGTGGTTGCCATGAGTATTTAGCAACTCTGGATTTAGTTTATGGTCATTTAAGTTTGAACATATTTTTAAAGAACTTCTATTTGACTCCATCCTCCATGTTTTATTTATAAGTTATTATATTTTACATCTTTGTAGTCATAATTTTCTTATTTCTAATTCTAGCCTTTCCTCATCCACTTGAAGTCCCTTTAACATTTTTTGTAACGCTAGCTGTATAGTGATGAACTTGTTTAACTTCTGTCTGGGAAATCCTTACCCAATTTTGAATTATACACTTGCTGGGTATTCCTTGTTACAGGTTTTTCTTTTCATCACTTTGAATATATCATGCCACTGTCATCTGGCCCTCAAAGTTTTTGCTGAAAAGTCAGCTGATAACCTCAAGGAGTTTCCCTGAGATGTAACACTTTGCTTCTCTGTTGCTGTTTTTAAAATTTTCTCTTTAACACTACTTTCTGCCATTTTAATAATTGAGTATTGGTGTGGACCAACTGGTGTGGTTTCATCTTGTTTGGAACTCTCTATGCTTCTTGAACCTGGATGTCTGTTTCCTCCCCCAGGTTAGGTCAGTTTTCAGCTACAATTTCTTCAAATAAGTTTTCTGCCTCTTTCTCTCTTCTGCTTCTGGGATTCCTATAATGTTAATGTTTGTTTGTGTGTTTGACGTTGTCCAAGATACCCCTTAACCTATCCTCATTTTTTAAATGTTTATTTTTGAGAGACAGAACACAAGGGGAGGGGCAGAGAGAGAGAGGGAGACACAGAATCCGAAGCAGGCTCCAGGCTCTGAGCTGTCAGCACAGAGCCCAACACCGGGCTCAAACCCACAAACTGTGAGACCATGACCTGAGCCAAAGTCAGACACTTAACCAACTGAGCTAATCAGGGATCCCCCGCTATCCTCATTTTTAAATATTGTTTTTACTTTTTACTGTCCAGCTTGGGTGCTTTCCATGGCCCTGTCTTCCAGATCAGCAATCCGTTCTTCTGCATCCTGTGTTGATTCACTCTAGTGTATTTATCCTTCCGATATCACGGTCTTCAGTTCTGACTGGTTTTAAATACCTTTTCTAGGTTTGTTGATGTTGTCCCTGCCATCTTCCATTATGTATCAGGTGTGTTGCTTGCCTCAATGTCATTCGGTTCTCGCTGGGGTCACGTCTTGTTCTTTGGGTTGCAGCAACACTCTGCACGCTGTGCTGGACTTTGTGTGTTTCTGTAAACTGGGTGCACCAGCTACTTGAACCTCAGTGTTCTTCGGTGGTCATCCCGTGTAGACTGTGTGCCTGCTGACTTGAGCCATGGGCTGGGGCCCTGGGGCACTCTGAGCGTGGCTGCAGGGGCCTCCTGATGAGGCCGTGGATGGCGAAGTGGAGGGTGGGCCAGGGGGCCCCAGGGTGCTCTGGATAAGGGGCACCCCACCAGGTCAGAAAAACTGTGCTGGTAGTGAGCTGGGATGGCAGGGCGCTCTGCTCAGGGCTACTCTGACGTGGCAAGTGGATCTGACGCCGGCACAGGCCGGGCTGTCCCAGGGGCTCCCCGCAGGGGACACCCTGACAGGTGAATGCCATCACCTGGGGTGTGGGCTGGTGTTTTATGGTGCTTCTTACTGGGGGTGTCCTGGAGGGCAGTTGGAACCAAAAGGCAGGGGCAGGGGCACCTGGATGGGGCCTCTGGAGCTTCGGCAGACGTGACCCACGAGGTCTCAGAGGGCCGTGTGGGGCAGGAGTCCCCTCGAGCCCTGGGAAGCGTTCTGGGGTACGTACTATGCACCTGTGTCACCTTGGGGCAGTGGGGGGAGCTGCAGCGAGTGCTGGACAGGGCCATCTCTGGGGCCGCCACCGGGGCGTGACTCCTGAGAAAGGCGTGGGCTGGGACCCGCAGCACGCTGAAGCAGGCTGGCCACAGCACTCAGACCCGTCCCCAAATGTGCTATGAAGGCGGACCGGCAAGGTGTGCCGTGGCGCTGCCCGGGCCTCCCGCCCTGAGCACGCAGGCAGGGATCTCGAGCTGGATCTTTGCTATCCTTGTTGCTGTTGTCCTGTGCCCCGGGACGGATGGCTGTGCCCGCAGTCCCTTGGTGCCGTCCCTCGCTGCTGCGGTTCCCTGATCCCGTCTCTCTTGCTGTTCTCCACGCGGTCTGTGCGCCGTTGTCTGTGCGATCCCCGTACAACGTGGCTGTGCAGAGATGTCCAGTCGGCCCGCAGGCTCCGTCAGTAGGAACTGCTTCATAAGAGGAATACACGCGGTGTGTCTTGGAGGACGTGAGTTCAGGGTCTTCCACTGCCGCCAACTTAGACCCCATCTTGGCCGACCTTTCTAACTACATCTGCTCCCGTCTCTGATAGGACCCGTGCATCCCAGACGATGCACCTGCAGTTCCCAGGAGGCCGTACCTTCCTTCAGACCCTACCGGCTCGCATTCGCATTCGCATTCGCATTCGCATGTGCTGCCCCTTCTATCTGAAACGCCTCGCCTCCACCTTCTTGTATTTCCTGGAACTCTCGTTACTCCCACTGTGCCTATGGCCGTGAGAGAAGCTGCCTCCTCCTTTCGTGACTTTGCTCCATCTGCGTACCTGTTACACACGTGAGGCCTCTCTCAGCTACCAGTTTACGTAAACCTCTGTAACTGTACTTAAGACTCTGGACGGGAGCTGTTTGCCCACCAACTCGACCCAAGTTGGTTTCCGACTTGACAGAAAAACCCGGCTTGTCTGTGGAAGCCCAGTGTTCAGGATGATACACAGTACGCAGGAATGTAACTGTTATCACACTATCGTAAAAACCTTCCAACACAGTAGCATCATGACAAATGAGACTTATGACGTGTGAGGCACGGGGCTAGGTATGCTTCAGACGCACAAGAACTTATTTAACCTTCAACATGGTGCTGTAGGAGCATCATGGTCTGCAATCTCAAATGAGAAAACTGGGGTCAGTGAGGTCAGGTATGTTGGCCCAAACGGCCCGGCTCATCAGCTGGGGAGGTGGGGCTGCCAACACTGTGCGGTGAAGCCCGCGGCAGGGTGCCTCACCTTCTATAAGACCATGGTTACGTTTATACAGAAGGAAGGAGGTCAGCATAAAGGAAGGGAAAGGGGGTTAGCCTTCCATTGAGAAGGAAATCCCTTTCAGAAAAGTAAAAAATCCATATTATCTTTGAGCCATTTCTTTTACTGGCTAAATATCTGAATTCGTTTTACCTCTCTGTACATGGGCTATTTTTCTCATTAAATTATTTTTAGCTCTCTATTTCAATCCTGATTTTTAAAATCTGGTAAATAGAATTGGATAGAAATGATAAAATATTATGGGGTGATAAATGTTCACTACTGTAATGTCACGTTGCTTTTCATACAGCCCAACAACAGACCCGCACTGTCCCCGTCCAGCCCAGCGACAGACGGGCACTGTCCTCAACAACACCATGTTCTTGATTTGCATTCAGTTTGTGCCCAATTATGTGACTGTTGTTCGAGGTCATTTTCTTCTGCATTTACAACTACCCAGTGTTTCTCCATGCGCTGCTTGGCTGTGTGGCTGCTTGGCTATCACTATGACTTATACATGTTCTACTTTCTCGATCTAGGTGATTAGATGGCATTTAATTTTGTCTTCCAGAGAATTCACACTTAATCTGGATCCATTTGAATTAATCTCTGTGATTATGTACAACTTTACATGTTATGGATAAAAACCCTTAGCAACTTCCAATCTTTTGTATATAACTTTCAGTTTTGTTCACATACCTGTGTAATCTGTAACTTACCACTTTTTGAAATAAATTTCTTACCAGAATTAGTAGACTGAAATAAATATTAACCAGTCCCTTTCTATATGATAAATCACTCAAATCCTAGGGGAAATGAAGCTGATGTGGGAGAAAAAGTAAGTATTTTACAAAAACGTATGCTCTTTTAGGCCAGAGGGTGCTCTGTTAGCTCTCTCAGCAATGACTGATAATTATTACTACGGGTTCATTTCTTAAATATTCTGATGCTTTTTTTTTAATAAAGAGAATTCTAATTATTGGAAACTTCAATGCACTACAACCCAACGAGAAAACACATTTTCCTGAGGTAAGCAGTATATGAAATAGTTTTTAGTCATTACATGCAGCATTAAAACTTTAAAGTGTACTCACATATACTCGTATTTTAAAATTTTATTAAGTAAAAGTTGCATGCTTCATCTACAACTATGTAGTGTTTTAAGTGCAAATATCTCCCAAGTTCCACTGTCAAAAGTTCTTTTAATAATTGAGGGTTTTAAAGTGGGGATTGTTAAGTCTTTGTCAAGACCATTTTCTTCCTTCTTTGGAAGGGTCCTGAATAAACTCCACTCCACCCTGGACCGGACCCTCAGCTGTCTGCAGAGCGGCTCATCCTGAAGAAGCAGCTGGCTGTGCAGGACAGGGACACAGAGAAAAGGGAGGGGGAACCAGGTAACAGAGGACATGTCCTCCTACATGATGAACTGCAGGGGAGGGACAGTCCTGAGAGACGGCAAGCAAATGCCCCTGCACAGAAAAGCCATGATTAATAGACAACTGAACTGTAAGGAAATCAGGCCTAGAACCCCGCTGATCCGGAGACAGCTGCTGGAACTCTCTGCCCGTCGAGGGGCTGGGAAATCCCATGGTTTATGTTTCCCTCCACCTTGACGGCACAGTGAGGCCAAGGTCTGGTGCCATGGCCGGGCGCTGCCCAGCGAGCCCCGGGCCCCTAGCCCCTCCCAGCTCATAGAGAAAAAGCTACAGTTTAAAAGAGCAACCAGAATATAAAAGATCCAGCCCTTACCACGACGTCTGCTGAATTGGGGGTGGTGGGGAAAGCTTCTGGAACTCTCTCTGGGAGGGAGAGGCTGGTGATCATGACTGATTTCGTTTCCCTCCACCCTGCTCGAGGAGACGGGAACAGGGTGCGGGTGCCTCAGTGAGCCCTGGGATGCCAGCCCACACCAGCCCCTGTCTGACACACACTGGGACACCCCTTGTCAGCACTCACTACAGCCCCAGCTGTGGCCCCATGGTGACACACCCCAGGCCTGCACCGCTTCAGCTCCAGATGATGTGTCAGGGCATGCACTGGTACAGACTGCCCAGTGACACTCTAGCTGTCCTACCAGGGCGCCCTCCGTGTGAACAGTGCTGGGACGGGCCCAGCCTTTGGCCACATTAGCTGTGGCCGTTCCACGAGGGAAGCCCCAGCCCCAGTCACACAGAGTCTACCCAGGGGATGAGCACACATAGACCGTTCACACTGAGTAGAAATAGCTGTCTGCCTAATTGCCAGAACACGCAGTCAAGTAAAATGAGGAAACAGAAGAATATGCTCTGAATGAAAAAACAAGAGAAAACCTCAGAGAAGGACTACATGGAGTGAAGGTAAGCACGGTGAGCAATAGAGGTGAAAGCAATGGTCAAAGAGGAGAGGAAATGGACTCCAGGAGAACTTCAACAAAGAGAAAATATGAAAAAGAACCAGTCAGAAAGGGAGAACACAATAACTGAAATGAAACTACAGAGGGAATCAAAAGATTAGAGGATGTAGAATAATGCATCAGCTGTTTGGAAGACAGGGTGATGGAAACACCCAAGCTGCACAGCAAAATGAGGATGAAGTAAGGGATCTCTTGGACAACACGTGTATTACAGGAGTCCCAGAGGAGAAGAGAGGGAAAGGAACAGAAAACTGATCTGAGTAGTAGGTAGAAATTTCCCTAACCTGGGAAAGGAAACAGACATCCATGTTCAGGAAGCCCAGAAAGTTCCAAACAAGATGAACCCATGGAGGTCCACATCATGAAACACAACAATTAAAATATTGACTATTAGATATAAAGAGAGAATTTTTAAAGGAGCACAAGAGCAGCAACTCGTTACAGACAGGGAAACCCCATAAGGCTATCAGCTGGCTTTTCAACAGAAATCTGCAGGCCACATGGGAGGTGCACGATACAGTCTAAGTGACAAAAGGTAAAAACACTAGAGGAATACCTCCCCTTCAAGTTTACCATTCAGATTGAAGGAGAGAGAAAGAGTTTACCAGAAAAACCTAAAAGGAGTCGATCACTACTGAACAGGCCTTAAATGTGAAAACGAACTTCTTTAAGGGGAAAACGAAGGGCCATAATCAGACAAAAATGAAGAATGGAAAAAAATTTTATCCGTACCAGCAAACATACAGTAATGGTAGGAGAGCAAGCACTTAAAAAGCCAGTATAAAGGTTAAAAATGGGAAAATCAATTATTTTAAAAATTAGTGTTAAGGGACTTACAAAATCAAAGAGATAGCAAAAATGAAGTTCTTTTAGAAAGTATTCAAACTTTGTGACCAGCAACACACAACAGACTGCTATATTCTTAGCATCCTATATATAAACCTCATGATAACTACAAAACAAAAATGTACAACAGATACATTAAAAATAAAGGGAAAGGCAAGTGGAACACTATGGACAGTCATCTATCACTAGGAAATAGGGCAAGAGATGATGAAAGAAACAAGGAAGAACTACAAAAACAACCAGAAAATGATGAACAAAATGCCAATAATTCTCATCAACAATTACTTTATATGGAAATAGTCTAAATGCTCCATCAACAGACATGGGGTGAATGAATGCATAACAAAACAAGACCCATCCATCTGCTGCCTGTGGGGGACTCACCTTAGACCCTAAGACATACAGAGACTGAAAATGAAGACATGGAAAAAAGATAATTCATGAGAATGGAATAAAAAAAAAACCTTGAGGTAGCAATATGTATTATGTTAGACAAAACAGAAATTAAAAGATTGTAACCAGGCAAGGAAGGGCACCGTAGAATGATAACAGGATCAATCTAACAAAAGCATATAACAAGTGTGAATATCTAGGCACTCAACATTTGTACATCTAAATACAAAGCAAATATTAACAGATATAATACAATAATAGTAGGGAAATTTAACACACTGTCTTCCTCAACAAAGAAATCATCCAGGCAAAAAACAAATAAGAAAACCATTTCCTTGTATTACACATTAGACCAGATATATTCAGAACATTCCACACAAAAACCACAGAATGCACATTCTTTTCAAGTGGACATGGAGTTTTCCCTATAAGAGATCACCTGTTAGTCAACAAAACAAGTCTAAATAGAGTAAAGAAGAGTGAAATCATATCAAGCTTCTTTTCTGACCACAAAGATATGGAAAAAAAAAAAACGGAAGCTAAACCACATGCTACTAAACAACCAACAGGTCAATGCAGAAATCTGACAGGAATGGGGGTGCCTGGGGGCTCAGTTGGTTAAATGTCCAACTTTAGCTCAGGTCATGAGTTCATGGTTCATGGGTTCGAGCCCCGCGTCCGGCTCTGTGCTGACAACTCAGAGCCTAAAGCCTGCTTCGGATTCTGTGTGCTTCCCCCCACCCCTCCCGCTGCTCATGCTCTCAAAAATAAATAAATAAATAAAATATAAAAGGAATATTACATATATGTAATATATAATATACATGCAATATAATATATAATAATTATATATATATAAAATCTAAAAGGAATAAAAAACTCATGGTGACAAAGGAAAATGAAAAAACAACAGTCCAAAAACACTGGCACACAACCAAAGCAGCTGTAAAAGAGGGAAATGTATATTGATGCAAGCCTGCCTCAAGAAACCAGAAAAACCTCAAATAATCTAACCTTACATCTGAAGAACTGTTAAAAACAACACAACAAAACCCTAAATTAGTAGAAGGAAAAAAAGATGAGAGCAGAAATATATGAAATAAATAGTAAAAAACATGGAAAAGAGCAGTGAAAGCAAAAGTTGGTTCTTTGAAAACATAAACAAGACTGCCATGCCCTTCACCAAATTCACCCAGAGAAGACAGAGAAGACCCAAATACACAAAGTCCAAAGTGAGACCCACGTAACACGTGGCACCTCAGAAACACACAGGATGATATGGCACTACTATGAAAGATTTCATGCCACCAAACTGGACAATCTAGAAGAAACGGAGACACTCCTAGAAACATAAAATCTTCCAAGAATGAATCGAGAAAAAATAGAAAATCTGAACAGACTGAATACTAATAATCAAATTTAATCAGTAATCCCGAACTCCCAACAAACAAAAGTGTAGGGTCAGATGGCTTCACAAATAAATTCAACCAAGCATTTAAACTTTTTTATGCTTACTTTTAAGAGAGAGAGAGCACAAGCAGGGGAGGTTCAAAGAGAGGGAGACACAGAATCCGAAGTAGGCTCCAGGCTCTGAGCTGTCAGCACAGAGCTCGACCTCATGGACTGTGAGATCATGACCTGAGCTGAAGTCGGACGCTCAACCGACTGAGCCACCCAGGCGCCCCATCTACCCAACATTTAGGTAAGACTTAATATCTACACTCCCTAAACTATCCCAAACAATCAAAGAGGAAGGAAAACTTCCAAATTCATTGTACAAAACCCTTATTCTGACATCAAAATCAGACAAAAACACTACCAAAAAAAAAAAAAAAAAAAAAAAAGGAAATACAGACCAATAAGCCCAAAGAATATAGAGCAACAATCCTCAATAAAATATCAGCAAAGGACATTCAACAATAAATTATGAGGATCATTCACCATAATCGAGTGGAATTTATTCTAGGGACATAAGGCTGGTTCGATGACCTGCAGATCATTCAGTGTCATAGACCACATTAACAAAGTTAAGGATAAAAATCACATTATCATCTCACTTGTGCTGAAAAAGCAAAAAAGTTTCAAATCCACTCATGATAAAAACCCTCGGCAAAAAGGGTTTAGAGGGAACATACCTCAACATAATAAAGGCCGTGAAGGACAAGCGTAGAGCTAACCATACTCGGTAGTGAAAAACAGGACTTTTCCTTGACGATCAAGGACCAGACAAGAAGTCCACTCCCACCACAAGTATTCAAAGTCACACTGGAAGTCCGAGACATAACAGACAACAGAAAGAAATGGCATCCAAAGGGGTAAAGAACTAAAACTGTCAGTGTTGGCAGATGACATGATGCTGCATGTAGAAAACCCTAAAGACTCCACCGAATACCATTAAAATAAATGAATTCAGTGAAGCTGCAAGATACAAAATCAATATACACAAGCCTGTTGCGTTTCTATGCACTCTTAACAAAAGAGCAGAGAAACTAAGGAAACCATTCCATTTATAGTTGCACCAGCAAGAAAAAAGCACCAAGAAAACACTTAACCCAGGAGGTGAAATACCAGTAACCTAAAAGTACAGAATTCTGATGAAATAAATGCAAGACAACACAAACCAGTGTTAACATATCCAGATCGAGAAGTGGAAAAATTAATGTTGCTAAAATGTCCACACCATTCAAAGCAATCTGTAGATTCAATGCAATCCCTATCAAAGTACCCACAGCATTTCTCAGAGAACTAGAACAAAGAATCCTTAAATCTGTATGGACCCATAAAAGACCCTAAATAGCCCAAGCCATCTTGAGAAAGAAGAACCAAGTTGGGGGTGTCACATTCCCAGATTCCAAGATAACCTATGAAGCTGTGGTGATCAGAACAGTATGGAACTTGCATAAAAGGAGACACACAGATAATAGAAAAGAAAGCCCAGAAACAAACCCAAGCTCATATGGTCAACCCATTAAAAAGAATACACAATTAAAAAACAATAATTGAGGCAATAAAGGGTGCTCGGAAAACTGACCATTACCTGCTGAAGAATGAAACTGGACCACTTCCTTACACCACACACAAAAATAAACTTAAAATGGATCAATGACTTAAATGTGAACCTGATACCGTATAACTCCTAGAAGCAAACACAGGTAGTAAGCTCAGTGTTATGGGCCATAACCTTTTTCTAGGTATGTCTCCTCAGGCGAGGGAACCAAAAGCAAAAATGAAGTATTGGAACTACACCAAAATTAAATGCTTTAATACAGCAAGGAAACCATCAACAAAACGAAAAGGCAAGCTACTGAATGAAAGAAGGTATTTGCAATTACATATCTGATAAAGGATTAATACCCAAAATATGTAAAGAACTTACACAGGTCAACTCCCCTGCCAAAAACAAATGCTCTGATTACAAACTAGGCCGAGGACTTGAGTAGACATTTTTCCAAGAAAACATACAGATGAAAAGATGCTCAACATCACTAACATCAAAGAAGCACAGGGACTTACCAGCTTACACCTGTCCTAATGGCTAGTGTCAAAAGACCAGGGATAGCAAGCGTTGCTGAGAATGTGCACAAAAAGGATCCTTTGTGCTCAGCTGGTGGGAATTCAGATGGCCGCCACCGTGGAGAATGTATGGAGGTTACTTAAAAACCTCAAAGTACAAATACCATACCTATTCAGTAATTCCACTACTGCATATTTACCCAAGAAAAACAAAAATACTCATTTGAAAAGATAAACATACCCCTCTATTTATTGTGGCATAA
This sequence comes from Lynx canadensis, assembly GCF_007474595.2. Classification (NCBI taxonomy): domain Eukaryota; kingdom Metazoa; phylum Chordata; class Mammalia; order Carnivora; family Felidae; genus Lynx; species Lynx canadensis. The sequence goes on along the minus strand of NC_044312.2, from coordinate 1,844,944 downwards.
TTTATAACAGCCAAGATGAGGATACAACCTCGGTGTCTCCTGAGAGATGACACGAGTGGACGCAGCAGAGTGTATGAATGGAGAGTGTGTATGTGCACACACACACAGAGAACAGATAACTCAGTCCTGAAAAAGAATGAGATCTGGCTATTTGTGACAGTATGGATAAACCAAGAGAGTGTTACTCTAAGTGAAGTAAGTCAGAGAAAGACAAATACCATAGGACTCCATCTCTATGTGGAATCTAAGAAACAAATCAAACAAACCAATAAACAACACGGAAGCAGACCCGTAAACACAGAAGACAATCCAGTGGTGGCCAGAGGGTATGGGGGACGGACAGAATGGGTGGAGCGTTGTGGGAGGTACAGGCTTCCAGCTCTGGGATGAATCAGTCATGGGGACAAAGGGTACAACACAGGGAGTACAGTCGATAGTGTTCTATGCCGTGTGGGGACAGATGGCAGCTACACTCGTGGGGGACACAGCACAGACCTGTTGAACCCCTGTGCTGCACCCCTGACACTAATGTGACATGGTGTGTCAACTGTACTTCAATTTACAAAAAAGGACTGCTTTCTTCACGTGCCTACGCCCAGCATGGTGACCCCGTGTGACCGAAACCAGATGTGTACGAACCTGCCGACACTGCTAGCCACCGCATGGCTAACTGTGACCACACACGAACAACACGTGGCAATCCACATGATCACTAAAGGCTGTTTCTTACCAGGATATACGTGATTTAGAAATTAAAAACTATATTGCCATTCTTTCTATAACAAAATAAAGATTTTTAAATGTCCTGTACATTGTAAAAATGATAAACGGCACGATATCTTGACTAGAAATCCGTTGCAGTGCAGGTGAGGTCAGAAAGTAAAGAGACAATACACAGACAAGACTACGCCATCACGAAGGCAGAGGCGCCTTACCTGGGGGATCCAGCCCACACAGCAAGGGAGGACGGGCGACACGCTGGGAGAGTCGTGCTGGTTCTCAGCGAGCCGACTCCCGTCAAAGCTGCAGCCTTCCAGCAGCAAGCCGCCCATCTGCGGGGAAACAACAAGCTGTGAGATCACAGCCGGAAACGTCAGGTCACCGCATTCTAACGACCACGGATGCCAAGTATTATGAAAACAGAGATGAGGGTATTAAATCTGAAAACAGAAACGGGAAGACCCAGACCGGCGTTCACAGTGATCTCGCTATAGACTGAATTCTCGATTTTAGTGGATACTTTATTATTTATTTATTGAGCAGATCGTTTAGAAAAAAATACAAATGTCATTAGTTACAACTGCAGGTATGTGGGCATTAGATTAATAGAAATATAACGGAAAATGCCAAAAAGTTACTCTTTCTCCAAGAGGGTGAAATAAAAGCACAATTAAAGGAGATTATGTGCTCCCTGCTTGGAATTCTGATGTCATTTAAAAAAAATTTTTTTTAACGTTTTATTTATTTTTGAGACACAGAGAGACAGAGCATGAACGGGGGAGGGGCAGAGAGAGAGGGAGACACAGAATCGGAAGCAGGCACCAGGCTCTGAGCCATCAGCCCAGAGCCCGACGCGGGGCTCAAACTCACGGACCGCGAGATCGTGACCTGAGCCGAAGTCGGACATTTAACCGACTGAGCCACCCAGGTACCCCTCTGACGTCATTTTTAAAAGAACAGAATGAAAGTCAGAAAGTTGAATGAAAAACACTTTAGACATGCCATGCAGAGCTGAGAGAATAAAAAAGAGTTAGGGACACCTGGGTGGCTCAGCCAGTTAATAAGCATCTGACTCTCGATTTTGGCTCCAGTCATGATCTCCCAGTTCGTGGGACCAAGCCCTGTGTCAGGATCTGTGCTGATGGTGTGGACCCTGCTTGGGATTCTCTGCTTGTCCCCAACTTGTGTGCAAGCACTCTCTCTCTCTGTTTCTCTCTCAAAGTAAGTAAACTTAAAAAAAAGGTAATCTTTTTCTCTAAATTAACCTTTGTGTACATTTAGGAAATTATGAAACTAGAAATATACTTATTTTGGTGATATTCGTTCCATATTTCTTCCTCAAAAGTATTCATTCTTTTAGTTTCTGCACTGTGAATCTACCCTGAGTTTTTTAAAGGCATCAAATCTAAAATCAGTATTTTGTATTCAGAGCCACACCTACAGTCTCAGAAAATACAAAACAATCTTACGAGTGTGACAGAGTTTCAACATGTTAAATGAGTGCTCAACCTGCCCTAATGGCTACTGTCAAATACCATTAAACATGTTTCAACATGTTAAATGAAAGTGCTCTAGAATTTAGAGTAATGACAACACTTTGCGCTGGTGGAGTGTGTATTTTAGGGAGTGGTGGAGGTGTGGGGAGACACTAGCAGACGCCTTGACCAACAGTTTTGAACAGCTAATTTTACAGCACGGTTGCCGTTCCACAGAAAGATGAACGACGTGTTTGCTTGCGCGAGAGCTGGAGTAACGACAGAATGACGGAACGCCTAACTTTAATATTCTCCAACAGCATTGACGTGATGATGTGCAGGCTACTTTAAGAGCTGGTAAAGCATGTTGGCCTTGAAAAAATGTTAATTAAAATTGAGAGTACCCGCTAATTTCAGTGCTAGAACCTCTCCAGGTAAGACCTCCACCTAGGTAAGAGGTAAGGCCTCTTCTGAAAATTCCATCAAGTTTCAAGCTCCATTAGTCTGCCTAGAAATTTGTCAACACACTTCCCACTGACGGTGCCACAAGCTGGCTATTTAAGATGAGTATATGGGGATAGAAACTCTTGCTGTTTCTTTCCTCACCAGCAAGGGCTGCTGAGAAACAGGCCTCTCCGGAGCCTACCCCTCCCTAGCCTGCGCCTCCTCATGGGCCTCCGACAGACGTCCTTAACTCCCCCAACCCTCCAACATGCCATCAAACTGCCCACGCCCGCCACCTGCAATCAGCACCTTCGAAATCTTTCCTTTTCTCTCCACACCCGCTCAGATTACCCTGTCCATCTGTGAAATTCAAAGACCTCCCCATTCCCTAGAATGAAATAATGTAAACATATTAGGGATTGGAATGATAGCAACAAATGCTACCCTTGCTCCAAATGCAGTTATTCTTTAAAGAAAGGAGTGAAAGAAGACAGGCCCCAAATATTTCCCTTATTACTGAAAAAGACAGCATGGAGGATCTAATAAGTCTCTGGGCAAGTGGATTCCTAATATTAAAATCAAGAATTCATCAAGCTTAACAAGAACAGACACAGAGGCCAATGGAACAGAATAGAGAATCCAGAAATGGACCCATAACTATATGTCAACTAATCTTCAACAAAGCAGGAAAGAATATCCAATGGAAAAAAGACAGTCTCTTCAGCAAATGGGGTTGAGAAAACTGGACAGCAACATGTAGAATATTGAACCTGGACCACTTTCTTACACCACACACAAAAATAAACTCAAAATGGATGAAAGACCTCAATGTGAGAGAGTAAACCATCAAAACCCTATAGGAGAACACAGGCAGCAACCTCTTTGACCTCAGCCACAGCAACTTCTTACTCTACACGTCTCAGAGGCAAGGCAAATAAAAGCAAAAATGAACTACTGGAACCTCATCAAAATAAAAGACTTCTGCCCTGCCAAGGAAACAATCAGCAAAACTAAAAGGCAACCGACAGAATGGGAGAAAATATTTGCAAATGACATACTGGATACAGGTTAGTATCGAAAATCTATAAAGAACTTATCAAAATCAACACCTGAAAAACAATCCAGTGAAGAAATGGGCACGAGACATGAATAGACAATTCTCCAAAGGAGACATCCAGATGGCCAACAGACACATGAAAAGATGCTCAATGTCACTCATCATCAGGGAAATACAAATGAAACCCACAATGAGATACCACCTCACACCCGTCAGAGTGGCTACCATTAACAACTCAGGAAGCAACAGATGTTGGCAAGGATATGGAGAAAGAGGATCTCTTCCGCATTGCTGAAGAGATATGGATTTACTTGCCAGAATGCTCCCCTTTTAAAAATAAAAGTATTCAGGGTGTCTGGGTGGCCCAGTCAGTTACGTGGCCGACTCTTGATTTTGGCTCAGGTCATGATCTCAACGTTTGTGAGTCTGAGCCCCACATCAGGCTATGTGCTCACAGCATGGAGTCTGCTTGGGATTCTCTCTTTCTCTCTCTCTCTCTCTCTCTCTCCTTTTCTCAAAAATAAATGTTAAAAAAATCTTTAATAAAATATTTCAAACACACAGAAAAACATTTTTAAATGTGCATGTTCCTATGACTCGGTGTTATTGGACATTAACATACTGCCATGGTTGTCCCATATTTCTAAACACGTAAACTGTAATAGACATGGTTGAAATCCTGTCTACATACTTTGCCTTTCCTGTTCTTCTTTGCCCTTACATGACCTCATCGTTATCTGGAATTTAGCTCTACATCATTGTTAAATATACATGTAGCCATAAGAAATAAATGGTAGTTCCTCAGGTTTGCAACCTGTATGTTATACAGAATTTGCAACCTGCTCTTTTTGTTCATCCCTGGTCTAGGTGCATTCATTTTGTTCTTTCACTTTTAACAGCTGCAGAGTATCTGCTGTGTCAACATTCAACAAATGATTCATTCCTTTGCTGATGAACATCTAAGTCGCTGCTAATTGTTTACTAGTAAACACTCCAATAAACATGATGGTACATATCTCCTTAACCACATCTGCATAAATCTGACCGCACGCAATAAAGTTGCTAAGGTGAAGTGTATGGTCATTCTCAATTTTTCGTAATATTGTCAAACTGTTTCCCCAAAATCATGCTAATCACCTATGGTTAACTTATCCTGCTTAAGATTTATACTGTGCCACACCCTTGCCAATACTTGGTCTGTTGACATTTATGAATTTTGCCAATATATTAGCTTTAATTTCATTTCCTGATTACCAGTGGAAACGAGTACTTTACATTTATTCGCCATATCTTCTTGATCTTCATGTAAGCTGCCTACTGAAATCCTTTGCCTACTTTCTTTCTTCCCCACCAAGAGTTGCATTTTTTTTTTTTTTTAACTCATTTGGGGAGAGAAGTCACCTCTCTCCCATGGAGGCACCAAGGCCATAACTACATAAAACACTACTCTGAAAGTAAAGACCAGCAGACGTGCTCGTCCGAGACTCAAGATACATAGAAAAAGCCACGTGGAGAAGAGCAGGAAGCAAACCCTGGCGTTGTGGCCGCAGGCAGGTGGGAGGCCGTGGGCATAGAGCTCCTCTTGGACAGCAAGGGGATCAAGCCCGTATCAGGCACCACCCCCCAGGTGTCTATACTGGAAAGATGAGACCCCAAAACGTCTGGCTTTGAAAATCAGTGGGGCTTAATTCTGGGAGAGCCAGAGGTGGTGGGAAAGAAAGACTCCATTCTTAAAGGGCCAGCATACACTGTGAGCCGAGACCCAGCGCAGAAGTGGAGGCTGGAGAAGTGTGTGGCGTGTATGTGCAGGAGATTTAATGAGTAATTGTAGGGCACGTGTTGGAGGGTCATGAATCGGTGGGAACTTTCTCCGGGAACGGAAGCACTCACGGGGGCCATTTTACCTGCTCCCCATCAGCCAGGCTGGCCCAATGCTAGCAGAAAGCAGCTGTGACACTTCCGTATACCTTGGTGGCTCTGCTTGCCTCAGCCCGGCTCTCCCCGGCAGACCAGCCCTCGCAGGGACGCCTCTCAAGTTGCTGCCACCTGCTAGACCCAGGTGGGCGGTCTCAGCATCCCCCCAAGACCCTGCTGCCCTGCCACACCTGGTGCCAACCCGGGCCAGGACCAGAGCCCTCTGAAGGCGACTTCCTCCAGACGTGGCGGGGAGAGGGACCCAGCCCCACCCAACATCGCTCCTCCCGCAGTGCATACGGACCCCTCAACAGCTATGCTAGAGGTGACCCTGCCACCAGGGTGCCTGGAGTAGTCAGAGCCACACACTGCGGCCAGAGGGCGGAAGGCTGGCCCTCCTCTTTGGCACAACTGCCAAGTCCTAGCAGGTGGGCACATGCAACCCACACGACAGATACTCCCGGAGTATCCGATCTGGTGACAAAGGGATGGTGCTTCCGAGCCACACAGGATGCTTTCTACGTGAGGCCACTACCATCGAGACTGGGACACATAAGTGACCGACGTAATACAAAGAAACAAAAACAGAGAGACAAAATGAGGAGACAAAGAAATATGTTCCAAAAGAAAGAGTGACAAAACCACAGAAGAAGAACAAAATGAAACAGAGATGAGAAATCCACCTGATGAAGAGTTCAAAGTAAGGGTGATAAAGATACCTACTGTACTTGAGAGAAGAGTGGAGGAATTCAGTGAAAACTTCAAAGAGATAGAAAATATAAAAAAAGAACCAGTGAGAACTAAAGAATACAACCATGAAATAAAAAATACACTAATGTAAATCAACAGCAGAACAGAGGATGTAGAATGGGTGAACAACCTGGAAGACAGGTTGGTGGAAGTCAAGCTAAACAGAAACAAGAAAAAAAGTACCAAAAATACGGAGAATAGGTTAGGACCTCTGAGACAACATCCAGCATACTAACATTCACAATCTAGTGTTCGAGAAGAAGAGAGAGAGAGGAGACAGAAAATTTCTTTGAAGAAACAATAGTTGAAAAGTTCCCTAACCTGGGGAAAAAGAAATCCAGGTTCACAGAGCTCAGGAGGCCCAAATCAGACGAACCCAAGAAGGTCCACGCCAAGACACGCTAGAATTCACACGTCAAAAATTAAACATGAGACAACCTGAAAAGCAGGAGAGAAAGGCAACTAGTTCCATACCAGGGAAACCCCATAAGGCTATCAGCGGATCTTTCAGCAGAAACTTTGTAGGCCAGTAAGCAGTAACATGATATATTCAAAATGCTGGGAAAAAGAAAAAGAAAATCTACAACCAAGAATAAATAAGAATAAATGGCAAAGGAATCATTCAGAATGGAAGGATACATAAAGAGTTTTGCAGACAAAGTTAAGAGTTTGTCACCACTAAACAGCCGTATAAGAATTGTTAAAGGGACATCTTTCAAAGAAGAAGGCCAAAAACTAGAAGAAAATGATAGAAGGAGAATTCCACTGGCAAATTCAAACATATAGTAAAGGAAGTAGATCACTCACTTATAAAGCTAGTGTGAAGGTTAAAAAACAAAAGTAGTAAAATAAATCATATCTACAAAAATTAGTGCCAGGACACACAAAATAAGAAGATAAGACATTATATCATTATATATATATATATATCATTATCATTATATCATATATATATCATATATACATATCATATATATATATCATATATATATAAGGGGAGGAGTAAACATGTAGCGCTTTGAGAATGTGTTTGAACTTAACTGATAATCAACTTAATATAGACTACCATAAACATAGAATGTTATAGAAGAACCTCACATGGCAACCACAAATGAAGCACTTTTAACAGATACACCAGAAAAGAAAGAAAGAAAAGCATAGCACTACAGGAAAGTCATCAACCAAAAGAAATCAAGAAGGAACTAACTAATCAGAAAACAATTAACAAAATGATAATAGTATGTACCTATAAGTAATTCCATGTAAGTGGACTAAATGGTCCAATCAAAAGACACTGGATGACTGGAGGGATAAACCCCTTACTCCCGAACCCAGAACCATCTATAATCTGTATGGTACCTACAAGAAACTAACCTCAGATCTAAAGACATATACAGACTAAAAGTCAAGGTATGGGAAAAGATATTCCATGCAAATGAAATGAAAAAAAAAAAAAAAACCTAGCCAAATTTATGTCAGACAAAATAGGCTTTATGTAAGAAGAGAAAAAGAGGGGCACTAAATAATGAAGAAAGGATCAAGCCAACATAACAATTGTAAATATCTATGCACCCATCATAGTAGCACATAAATATATAAAACAAATATTAACAGACAAAAAGAGAAACTGACAGTAATAATAGTAGGGAATTTTAGCAGCCATCCCATTTACATCCATGGGTAGATCATTAAGACAGAAAATCAGTAAGAAAACAGTGGCTTCAAACCACACATTGGATCAAATGGATTTAACACATATATAGGAACATTATGTCCAAAAACAGAATACACATTCTTTTCAAGTGCACATGGATCATTCTCCAGGAGAAATCACATGTTAGACCATAAAACAAGCCACAGTGAATGTAATAAGATTGAATCATATCAAGTATCTTCTCTAACCAAAATAGTTTGGAACTAGTAATCAACCACAAGAATAAAACTAAAAAAAAAAAAAAAGAAAAGAAACACACACACACAAAACCAAAATACAACAACAACAACAACAACAACAACAAAACAACCCACATACACATGGAGGCCATCTTTGGGGTATAGCAAAAATAGTTCTAAGAGTTAAATTTATAGTAATACAGGTGTATATCAAGAAATGAGAAAATGCACATAAATTATTTAAACCTACGATTAAAAAAATTAAAAAGAACGGGGCATCTGGGTGGCTCAGTCAGTTAAGTGTCTGACTCTTGATTGCAGCTCAGGTTATAATCTCATGGTTTATGAGTTTGACACCCTAATCAGGCTCCATGCTCACAGTGCAGAGCCTGCTTGTGAATCTCTCTCTTTCCCCCTTTCACTGCCTCTCCCCCAATAGTGCTGTCTCTCTCTCTCTCTCTCTCCGTCTCTCTCTCTCTCTCCAAATAAATAAAATAAACTTTAAAAAAGCTTAAAAAGGAACAAAGCCCAGAGTTAGAAGTAATGACATAATGAATAAAGGTGAGAGAGAAAACTGAAATAGAAAGCAAGCAAACAAACAAACAACCCACAAAAACAAAACAAAACCCAAAAAACCAAACCACAATAGAAAAGATTAAACTAAGAGCTGGTTCTTTGAAAAAGATCAACAAAACCCATTAACCTATAGCCGGACTCCTTAAGAAAAAAAGAGAAGGCCCAAGCCAAATTAGAAATTAAAGAAAAATTGGGGTGGCTCAGTAGGTTTAGCATCCAACTTCAATTCTAATAATGGTCTCACAGTTCGTGAGTTCTAGCCTTGCACTGGGCTCTGTACTGACAGGTCAGAGCCTGGAGCCTGCTTCAGATTCTGTGTCTCCCTTTCTTTCTGTTCCTCCTACACTCACGCTCTGTCTCTCTTTCTCTCAAAAATGAATAAATGTTAAGAAGAAAAAAAAATTAAACAGAAATAAAAAGAATAAAGAAATTAAGGAAAAGTTAAAAAATGAGGGAAATACAAAGAATTATGATTTTACTATGAAAAATTATACACCAATAAACTGAAAAATCTAGAAAAAAATGGTAATTATTACAAACGTAAAATCTTCCAAGACAGAAAAAAGAGAAAATCTGACCAGATGAATTGCTACTAACAAAACCGAATTGGGAACCAAAAAATCTCCCAATTAACAGAAGTCCAGGACCAGACGTCTTCACAGGTGAATTCTACCAAATATATAAAGAAGAGTTAATATCTATCCTCTCAAATTACTCCAAAAGATAGGAAAGGGAGGAAAACTTCTAAATTCATTCTATGAGGCTAGTATTACTATGATACCAAAACCAGATACAGACATTACAAAGACACAAGAAAAAGAATAAAGAATATTACAGACCAACATTCCTGATGAACATAGATGCACAACTCCTCAACAAAATGTTAGCAAACTGAATTGAAAAGACCATTCACCATGATCAAGTGGTATTCAACTCAGGGACCATGAAACCATAGAACCATGAAATCATCTCAACAGACGCAGAAAAAACATTTGATGAAGTAAAACATCCATTCCTGATAAAAACCCTCAACAAAGGGTTTAGGGGGAATATATCTCAACATAATACAGTCCAAATATGACAAAACCACAGCTAACATCATACTCAATCATGGAAAATGGAGAGCTTTTCCTCTAAGATCAGGAATAAGACAACAAAGTCCGCTCTTGCTACTTTTATTCAACATAAAGCATTGTAAGTGCTTGCCACAGCAATCAGCCAAGAAAAACAAACAAAAGGCATCCAAATTGGTTTAAAAAAAAAAAGTCAAACTGTCACTATTTGGAAACAACATGACACTATACACAGAAAGCCCTAAAGTCGGCACCAAAAAAAAAATTAATAATAAAAATTTACAATAAATAAATGAATTTGGGGAGCTTGTAGAATACAAAATTATTCAGAAATTTGTTGCACTTCTATCCAATAATAATGAACTACCAGGAAAAAGAAAATAAGAAAACAATCCCATTTACAACTGTATCAAGAATAAAATTCCTAGGAAAAAAATGTAGCCAAGAGGGTGAAAGACTTGTATTCTGAAAATTATGATGATAATGAAAAAAACCGAATATGCCACAAACAACTGGAAAGATATTCCATGTTCATGGATTCCAGAAATATTTTAAAATGTCCATATTACCTAAAAAAAATCTACAGAATGCACACAATCCCTATCAAATTACCAATCGTATTTTTCACAAAATCAGGACAAAGAATCTTAAAATCTGTATGGATCCACAAAAGACCCTAAATGGGTTGAGAAAGAAGAACGAAGTTGGAGGTATCACAATCCCAGATTCCAAGATACACTACAAAGCTGTAGTTATCAGAACAGTATGGTACTGGCCCAAAAACAGACACACAAAACAATGGAACAGAATACAGAGTCCGGAAGGAAGCTCATTCTCTGGTAGTCAATTAATCCGTGACAAAGGAGGTAATAATATACAAAGGGGGGTGGGGAGAGAGTCCCTTTAGTAATGGTGGTAGGAAAACTAGACAGCTACATGCAAAAGAATAAAACCGGACCACTTACTTGTAAGCCATACAGAAAAATAAACTCAGAGTGAATTAAAGACCTAAAAGTAAGACCTGAAACCATAAATCTCCTGAAAGAAAACATAGGCAGCAAATTTTTGGACATTGCCCTTAGCAACAGTTTTCTGGATCTGTCTACTCAAACTAGGGAAACAAAAGCAAAAGTATACTATTGAGACATCAAGCTAAAATACTTTTTCCACAGTGAAGGAAACTATCAACAAAATGAAAAGGCAATGTACTAAATGGGAAAAAATATTTGCAAATGATATTTCCAATAAGGGGATAATATTCAGAGTATATAAAGAACTTCTAGAACTCAACACCAACACACACACACACACCAAAGAATCTGCCTAAAAAATGCCTAGAGGACCTGAAGAGACATTTCTTTAAAGAAGACATACAGATGGCCAATAAACAAATGAAGGAGGCTCTACATCACCAATTATCAAGAAAATGCCAGTCAAAACCACAATGAGATATCACCTCATCCAAATCAGAATGGATAATGATAATAAAAAGTCATGAAATCATACATGTCAGTGAGCATGTGGAGGAAAGGGATCCCTTGTACACTGTTGGTGGGAATGCAAATGTTCCATCCACGATCAAAAACAGTATCAAGATTCCTCAAAATATGAGAACTAGAAATACCATACAATCCAATTACTCCTCTACTGCGTATTTACTCCCCCAAAACAAAAATGCTAATCCAAAAAGGTATAGGCACCTCTACATGTATTGCAGCATTATTTCCATGAGACAAGATATGGAAGCAACATAAATGTCCATCGATAGAAGAATGGAGAAAGATGTGGTGTATACACACACTGGAGTATTACTGAGCCGTTAAATGTAACGAAATCTTGCTACTTGCGACAACATGGGTGGACCTAGAGAGTATTATGTATGTTAAGTGAGATAAGGCAGACAGAGAAAGGGAAATACCGTATGAGTATACTTACAGGTGGACCCTAAAACACAAAACACATGAACAAACAAACAATAACAGAAACAGACACATAAATACAGATTACAAACTGGTGGCTGTCAGAGGGTAGGGGTGGGAGGATGGGTGAAACAGGTGAAGGGACTAAGAGGTACAAACTTCCAGTTATAAAATAAGTCATGGGGATGAAAAGGACAGCAGAGAGTATATAGTCAGTGAAGACTGCACTTTGTGTGGTGACAGATGGCAACGAGACATACTGTGGCAAGCATTTAGTGTTGTACATAATTGTCAAAACACTATGACATATACCAGCAACTAATATACTGTATGTCAACTATCTTCAAATGAAAAAAAAAAAAAAATTAAAAAGGAAAGTCCTAAATCTTGAAAACTTTTAATAATCAGATTAATTGTACTATTCTCCTTCTTTGTTTATTTCATTTGTTCGAAATGTTTACTAAAATAAAATATTAAAAATAATTAGGAAAACAATGAAGACCAGAAGGATTTTTAAATTTTCTCTAGGAAATTACCTTCCCTGTCTAGAGCTAATATCCAATTGTTAGCCACACCACACGGGGCTACTGAGCACTTGAAACGTTCCTAGTCTGAAATGAGAGGTGCTATAAAAATACAGAATATTTACTGGATTTCAAGGACTTTGTACAAAGAAAGGACCAACTACTCAAAAGGGTAATTTGTACCATTCATAATTTAAATATATTTATTATATGTTAAGGAAACAATATCACATACCTATATTAGGTTTAATAAAATGTATTAAAATTAATTTCATCTTGTTTTAATATAACTATTAGAAAATACAAAGTTAAAAAAAGGAAATAGAAAATCATACACACACACACACACACATACATACATGGCTGGGGGGATATAGTTGAGGGAAGGAAAACACAGCTGTAGTGCAGAAAGAAGCATGAACAGGTTCCTTACAAGGTTGAAAGCTGGGGTTGGATAGACCAGAAGATGGAACTTAGTGCAGAATATCCCAGCACACAGATTTTGTCGGCATGGTATCAGTTAAAGCTCTCAAGTTTCATAGAACAGAGCCTTACGAACAGGGTATTTGGGCCAGTCCTAACCCACTATGTTCAGTCAGCATGAGAAAACAGCATTAAGTTGGCAAAGCAAGTTAAGCAGTACAGTCAACTAAGAGTGACAAATCCTTTAAACTGGTGGAAATATTTAAGACATTCAAAGCCATTAATACTATGAGAATATCAAACCAATTTAAAACTTCTGGCTGCTTCCATCACTTAAGGAAAACCATTTTTGTGGAGCTAGCTTCATTTATTTATTTATTTTTAATGTTTATTTCTGAAAGAGAGAGACAAAGCACGAGCAGGGAAGGGCAAAGAGACAGGGAGACACAGAATCTGAAGTAGGCCCCAGGCTCGGAACTGTAGCACAGAGCCCGATGTGGGGCTTAAACTCACAAACTGCAAGATCATGACCTGAGCCAAAGTTGGGACACCCAACTGGCTGAGCCCCTCAGACGCCCCTGTGGAGCTGGTTTAGATGACCTTATTAGTTTGCACACACAAAATCGTGCAGACACCCACACTCAGCACTGTGTTACCTTACACTCCCCTGTGTTTGGAAGAACAGTGTCCACTTGATAATAAGATGACCATCTAGGCATGGTTACATTGTGCTATTTGAAAAATGAAAACTATCTTAAATACATGTCTTAATCTGAATAGTTTAAGCACTCTTTTGGTTGTTTCTGTTTTGTTTTGTTTTTGTGGTAGATTTTCCACTGCTGGGCCAATCGAGTACAACCGCCGCTCACACTCACTTGGGGAGGATGTGTCTAAGCTCCTAACCCCAATTCTGGTGAACAGGTCTCCTCGGGACACCTTAGCACCCAAACGTCTCATTCCTTCCTTCTTTTCACTTCTATTTCTCCATAAGGTCCACGAAGGAGGGGATCGGTACCTGGGCGGCCCCCGCCCAGCAGGAAGCAGCTGAAGTCAAGTGGCAGCCCTGCGTGGCTCCCTGCCTCCACCGGGTCCCAAAGCAACAGGAGCTCTCAAACACAATTCAGATCCAAAGTTCTCCAAGTGAACTAATCCCCTTCAAGATACGATTTAAAAACCCTCCTGTTTTCAGAGATCCTCACAATAAATGTTTCAAGGAAGTTATTATTTAAATCCATCGATAAACGAGACAACAAGGACTCAGATTACTCCATTAAAATTGCTTAAAGGCACACGACTCTTTTTGGAAAACTAAGATTACAATCTTGTTTCACTAACTATCAGCCTTTTCCCCCCAACCTACAAGGCATAATGTAGAAGCCTCGTGCTTTCCGGTTATAGAATATTTTATTCCCATTTTGTAAGAACAGAGGCAACACAGTTATGGAAATATTAACATGCTCTGACTCAGAATATAACTCATTTCCTTGCTTTTATACCGCTGTATATCTGAACAGTGATGTCACATACTGTATGTGGGGCTCACAGCTGCCAGAGACCACGCAACCTGGTCAAGTGAGTGGCTCCTGGATTCTACGTGTTCCCCCGCCCCCCCCCCACCACTTTCCTTAACAGCCGGGCAAAGGTGTATGACCACCAGCAACACGGGCTAGGGGCGAAGGTTCGAATAAAATGCGATGGTAGGAAAGAAAACCCTTCTAATTTCCTCAGCTTAAAGGGAGAATTTTATAGCAATCTGTGGAGAGTCAGAGGAGAAGGGTCTAGCCTATCGTGGGCGATCAGAGTTCTGGCACGGGTACAACAGCCTTTCAGCTGTGGCTACACCTCCCGCAGCCCAGCCACTCGCCCCTGCGCCCCCAACCACCAGTTCCACAGGGCTTAACTGTGGACCGTTTAGGCCACAGCAACAGCTTCACGTATTTGGGCTACAACAAAACCAGAAAACATCACTACTCTCGTGGGACTATGATCCAGTGGAGTCAGACAGACAGCAGATAAGAAACATAACAAATAAATTCTATAGTATGTTATCAAGTAGTAGTGAGATGAAAAGAAAACTGCTAAACTGGAACCACAACGGTGAAAACAGGACCTACAAAAAGTCAGTGGCCTAAGGTTGACTAAGTCCAAGAACCGTAGTCTTGGGTTTAATTTATTTAAAAACTCAATCGGGGGCACCTGGGTGGTGCAGTCGGTTAAGCGTCTGACTCTTGGTTTCGGCTCAGGTCATGATCTCATGGTTTGTGAGTACAAGCCCTGCATCGGGCTCTGTGATGACAGCATGGAGCCCGCCTGGGACTGACTGACTCTCTCTCTCTGCCTTTCACTGCACTCTCTCTCTCAAAATAAATAAATAAACTTTTTAAAAATGAAGAGGAAAAAAAAGAAAAACTGAATTACACGTGCTGCACTAGGACAGATCCTGGGGACTTACAGTGGGAAGCGCTGGTGTGTCCTAAGGCGGGACCAGGGGGGATGCGTATCCTAAGGGTGGATGGAGCGGGGGAAACACGTGTCCTAAGGTGGGACCGGGGTGGGGGTGGGGAAACACGTGTCCTAAGACAGGACCAGGGGGCACATGTGGAGAGCAACCAGAGGCCACACGTGACCGTCAGCAGCAGGAGCGTATAGACGGGGTGCAGGGCTGGGCCAGGAGAGGTCGGCTAGGACACATGGCTGGTGTGGAGGGAGGAGGGCGGAGCTTGGAGAGGGCCCCCTGCAGACTTTTAACCGGTTTTGTTACGAACATTCAAATGATTGCCTACTGTTGCACCCTCATTACAATAAAAGTAATGGAGTTTTCACAGGAAAGCTACCAGGGAACGTTTATGCTGCAAAAGACGGCTTAACTTTCCTTTAACACGGACGGCCTGGACTGACACTGCACTAACTATCAGACTGTAAAGTCTCCGAGGATAGGACTCAGTCTGTTTGTCGTTACAATATTTTACACGTGCTTTATTGTAGAGTTAATCCTTACTGGATTGAATTCTAGAGCGGGAAGCCCAACAGAAGTTGAAGATTTTTATCATTCTGTACCAAAAGTTACATTTGCAAACATGTTGTGTCCCTAAGATTCCTATTTTTGCATTAGAAAAGATTGTTTTGTACAAGTTGTTTCATCCTGAATCTTAACTTGGATTTTTCACATAGGAAATACAATCTACTTCTGCTGACCTTGTACTAAAGAGAGCAATGGGTTTGAGACTGGAGTCACACTTGGTAATATTAGTTTTAGACTCAGATAAACATCAAAAATAATAAAATACCTTAATCTGCAGCTTTGCTTCTTGCAGTCGGCCTTTCCACGAAGCTACAAATTTCAGGCTATCTACAGAACAGCCCGTCGCCCTGGAAAAGTAAAGCGTCAAATGTCAGCAAAAATAATCCTCAACAATTAAACTACCAAGAGTAACGGAAAACAGATAATTCCCTATTTATCTGTAATTGAAATATTCACAATGTGCAAGTAATCAGAGCTCTTAAACGATGCACAGTATCTTAGGCTTCCTACTAAGTTTGTCAAGTTAACCGGTAACGTCAGTCTCCTCTTCAAGGCAGCACAAGTCCCTTAAGCATTCGGCCTTTCGTTTTTATTTTACCGTCTCCGTTTGACCGTGACCCTGAAATGCAGGCCCGTGGTAAGTGTCTCATAAATACTTATCAGTTGAGCTGAAATGTTGGTATTTATACCATGATCCTAAGGCACTACAAATTGAAATCCCCCAAATCTGTAAACAACAACTAAATTTGGTTCAGTTTATTTTTCCACCGTGCAGCTCTTTTATTACATTCTAATTTATTGAAAAAAAAAAATCAGTGTATACAGGACACAATCATCCAAGTGTGTTTTAAAAAAGAGCTCGATCTTAACTACCAAATCCTGCCCCCCACCAAGAAGCCTGGTCAGCAACGTCCAACAGAATTTTCTGCAGAAATAAAAACATCTTCATGCAGCGCAAAGTGGTAG
The DNA here is from genome assembly GCF_007474595.2 of Lynx canadensis. Taxonomy (NCBI): domain Eukaryota; kingdom Metazoa; phylum Chordata; class Mammalia; order Carnivora; family Felidae; genus Lynx; species Lynx canadensis. The sequence continues at coordinate 1,828,188 of NC_044312.2, read as the reverse complement.
CCACTGCGCAACCGGATGTGGCTGGTGTGAGTGAGAAATTACATTTTTACTTTTACTTCGTGTTGACCCCTTTAACTATACACGGCTCCATAGCACCTCCACCAGTCCTATCAGACAAGGCATGTCCGGATCAATCAGCAACATTTAAAAACCAAATTTCACCTGTTTCAATTCTAATAAAAAACATCGTCATTAAAAGCACTGCTTTTTAAACTCAAAGTTAACTGTGTTAAGAAATGTCAAGTATTAGGAAATAACACGACTCCCTTAATTCAATAGTCGGTTTACTTCCTGACAAGGAAGGACAGTAAGCGGAGACCTTCACTTACCGTGCAGTTTCCTGGCGAAGAGCGTTGAGAAACGTGTCTGGGTGGAACAGTTCTGACAGGTCAAGTGTATCAGAGAGAAGAGCCTGTTTCTCGGCTCTCTCCACCCAGCTCTAGAGGGGAAAAAAGAAGACAGAAACCCACTTAAAAACTCTGTAAACTTGAAAGACAAACTATTAAAGAACTCTTATGCAAAAGTAACATTTAATAAGACAATTATGCCGTTTCAAATTGCTTTGAAATAGAGTCTGGAAAAAAAAGAGATTTCTACTTTACACTGTGAAGTCTATTGTACTCTTTTTGACATATTTATCCATCATAAAAAAAGCTTCCTTGCACAACCTTCTGCTGGTAAAAATCCACTCAAAATAAAATGTCTAAAAGATGAAAAATAACGTAACACACAGCATGTGAGCGTGGGCTGGCGCCTCGCCTGGTCCTGGGCGGTCACCCCCAGTACGCTCAGCTGACCAACGGAGCACTGGGTGTGCGGCTGGAATCCTCAGGGCCTCCAAGTCCTGGAAATGCGACTCAGCTGGGGTCCAGTTCCAAATCTCAGTGTAAATTTGCCCCCTCACTGAATCAAGCGTTAGAGAGGAGGGTAACGTCCAAGAAGAAAGGATTCTGTGTTAAAAGGTGTTTTTGAACAGACTTTTCTTCTTATCTGGCATTTTATAAATCCATTTATACTCCATTTGATGAAACACACATCACCATCAAGTATATGAGTAAAATAAAAAATTACCATTTGGAACAAATAACAAAAACAACAAAGTCTTGTGCAACACTTACTATGTGCTTTCCTTGTATTAACCCATTTTATGCTCACGACAGCAATGGAAGTTAGTGTGGTACTCGTTTTATAGTCAAGTGAGGAAACGGAGGCAGAGGAAATAAATTCGGGAGCCTTAAGTGATTTGTTTCTCTGCAATACCCCTGGCAGGTGCTCAGGTGACTTTAGAGGAAGATACCTTCCTGGTAACGTCTCAGTCGGTCTGTCATCTCAGCTTGTGCACAGAAATGGTACCAGGGTAACGTTGTGGGTACAAACTTGCAGAAACGTCATTTACTCAGTAATCCATTTTGTATGATTTATAAACAGTCTAGGGAAAACTGTATTTATTTAATTTATAACTGTACAAAAAAGCTGTGTTTCATGCACTGTAATACCCTGCATTTACACCTGTCAGCCAGGTGTAGAACAGGAGAAACTAAACTCTCCAAACCTACTGTTTGCATTAACATCTTAACGCACTTGACTAGTCTTTCCACCCCACAGCAAAAATGTTCCTATGTCCCTACTGTCAGTTGAAAATATGCTTATTTAAAAAGCAGAAACAACTTAAAAGAGAGCCCTTTAACAGACTACAATGGTTTCCTCTTGGATATTATCCTTTAAAACAGTAACACTTCATATAGTACCTATTTTCAATCAAGTACATTTAAATTATTCATTGTTCATTTTGTTTACTCCATATGAAATGTTTTTATTATCTCTGCCTTCTATTTTCATTAGCTGAACACAGCTAACAAATTATGCTTGTGTGATCTTTTGTTATAAGTAATATTTAAAGCATACATATTTCGGGGCGCCTGGGTGGCGCAGTCGGTTAAGCGTCCGACTTCAGCCAGGTCACGATCTCGCGGTCCGTGAGCTGGAGCCCCGCGTCAGGCTCTGGGCTGACGGCTCAGAGCCTGGAGCCTGTTTCCGATTCTGTGTCTCCCTCTCTCTCTGCCCCTCCCCCATTCATGCTCTGTCTCTCTCTGTCCCAAAAATGAATAAACGTTGAAAAAAAAATTAAAAAAAAAAGCATACATATTTCAAATTAATACTATCATTCAATTAATTTCTTAAAATTAAATTTTAATTCAAAAATTTCAGAAGAGTTCTTGCCAGTAACAGATGCACATATGTTCAAATTAATTAAAAATTAAAGTGTGGCTGATAATCAGATTTTTACTTCAAGTCTGAATTAATAAAATAGCAAAAACAGGAAAAGCCTCTATAGTACAAATGTTTTTATTCGCCCGTAAGTGGCAGTGGGGGATCTTTTTGGTCTGTTAATCTTAAAGGTAGACTAAAGGAAAGGCATATTTGGTAAGATAAAGTTTAAATAACAAAGATTCTTTTAATATGTATACTGTCTTTGAATAGCAAACTTCACAGTAAAGGACACAGTGAAAGACATTTGAAAGATTACACTTAAACCTGCACATGGATGTTTACAGCAGCTTTATTCCTAACTGTCGACACTGGGAAGCATCCAAGGTGTACTTCAGCAGGCGGATGGAAGAATAAAGCGTGGAGCATTAGACAACAGAATATGACTCAGCACTAAACAGCAAGGAGCTATCAAGCCATGGAAAGACATGGGGAATCTTAAATGCAAAGGACTCAGTTAAAGAAGCCAATCAGAAAAGGTGACATTAGTATATGATTCCAATAACATAACCACCTTCTGGAAAAAGTCAAACTATGGAGACAATAAAAAGGGCAGTGGTTAGCCGGGGTAGGGGAGGAGAGGATGAACAGGCGAGGATGGGGAATTTGCAGGACAGTGAAAACAGTCTGTAAGGTGCAGTAATGATGAGTATGTATCATTATGTATCTGTCCAATCCCATAGACTGAAAATACCAACAGCAAATCTGAAGGTAAACTGTGGACACTGGGTGATTATAATGCGTTGATGTAGGTTCATCCTGTGTTAAAAAAAAAAACAAAAAAAAAAAAAAAAAAAAAAAAACAACCCCAAAAGTTCTCCTCTGGTGAGTGATGTTGATAATGGGAGGCTATTCATGTGTGGTAGCATGGGGTATATGGGAAATGTCTGCATCGTTCCCTCAATTTTCTCATAAACCTAAAACATCTAAAACAGTAAAGGCTGCTTTATGTATTTATGTATGCATGTAATTTTGAGAGAGAGTGTGCATGCTCACCTACCTGAGTGGGGGAGGAGCAAAGGGAAAGGGAGAGAGAGAATCCCAAGCAGGCTCCATGCCCAGTGTGGAGCCCAACATGGGGCTCATTCTCACCACCATGAGCTCATGACCTGAGCCAAAATCAAGAGTCAGACACTTAACCACTTGAGCCTCCCAGGTGCCCCAGTAAAGGCTATTTTAAAAACATTTAAACTCGGGGCACCTAGGTGGCTCAGTCGGTTGAGCATCTGACTTTAGTTCAGGTCATGATCTCACAGCTCTGAGTTCGAGCCCTGCGTCGGGCTCTGTGCCGACAGCTCGGAGCCTGGAGCCTGCTTCGGATTCTGTGTCTCCCTGTCTCTCTGCCCCTAACCCACTCGCATTCTATCTCTGTCTCTCTCAAAAATAAACAAACATTAAAAAAAATTTAAAGAAAGCATTTAAACTCATTTTTAAGAATAGAAATAAAGACACAAGTATAATAATCTTTAATGAGCAGCAATATGCACATACGGATTGGGCTTTCAACAAAGTTGTAGGTGTATTAGTTGAAAAATATTTCTCAGTAAGTGTTTTTCTTTCCCCTTGGCTATTAGCCACTTTCTTTTTAAAGGATTAAATCTGAGAATGAATGAAACATCTGGGTCTCTATGATTATGAAACTGTTTACCTCTAATTCCTCAAATGATGTATAATAAATGTAATTATGGAGATACGCAAATAAAGGGTTGGGTGAGTTTTTGAACACTGTGTGTGTACACACACACACACACACACACACACACACACACACTTAGAATTACAGGCAGTATAACTTCGAAACTGGAATGATCCACAGAGATCATCTAGTACAGTTCCCTTATTAGCACACAAATATAATGATGTTTTCCTAAGCAATATAGGACAGTTTTAAAATAATGCAATATTTGGGATGCCTGCGTGGCTCAGTGAGTTGAGTGGCTGACTGCAGCTCGGGTCATGATCTTATGGTTCATGGGTTCAAGCCCCGCATCGGGCTCTGTGTTGACAGCTCAGAGCCTAGAGCCTGCTTCACATTCTGTGTCTCCCTCTCTCTCCGCCCCTCGCCCTCTTGCACCCTGTGTCTGTCTCTCAAAAGTAAAATAAATAAACGTTAAAATAAAATAAATAAAATAAAATAAAATACTGCAATATTTTATCAAAAAATATGCTAGTGATGGAAGCAGAACTTATGAATTCAAATGACATTCATTCACTCATTTAGAAGCATTTACTGAAAGCAAGGAGCCTATCATCTTGTTAGAGGAGATAAAACATGCACAAATGACTGATAAAAAGTATTAAGTGGAGACAGTCCAAGAAGATGCTGAATTTACCTCCTCCCACAGACACACAAAATCTGCATGCACCTATAGAGTAATTCCTCCTGGAGAAGAGCTGAGGACCAAATGAAAAGCTTCTGTACAATAAACAAAAAAGAGACTTATAGAGAAGGGCAGAAGACATGCGAAACAAGATAATGATGGAACCTCATTCCCAATGTGAAGACTGGCAGTGTTGGGAGATATCACTGAGGGGCCTGCCCTCACAAGTGCCAACCCTGGGACAGAGCAACAAAACAGCGGTTTAAAGGGCACACAGACTAATACGGAAAGAAGACATTCTCAACATAATAAAGGCCATATATGGCAGACCCAGAGCTCACATCATACTCAATGGTGAAAAGCTGAAAGCATGTCCTCTAAGATCACAAATAAAACAAGATTGTCCACTCTCCCCACGTTAATGTGACACAGTACTAGAAGTCCCAGCCACAGCAATTAGGCAAGAAAATGAAATAAAAGGTATCTGAATTGGAATGGAAGACTTAAAACTGTCACTATTTGCAGATGACATGATGCTATATATAAAAAACCCTAAAGATGCCACCAAAAAACTATCAGAACTATAAATGAATTAAGAAAAGTCACAGGATGCAAAACTAAGAAACCCAGAAATTTGTTGCATTTTTATACTTAATAATTAATTCCAAGAGAAGTTAAGAAAATAATCCCATTTATAATTATATCTAAAAGAAAGAAATACCTAAGAATAAATTTAACCAAGGAGGTAATACACCTGTACTCTGAAAATTGAGATATTTGATGACAGAAACTACTGAAAACACAAATAAATGGAAAGATATGCCATGTTCATGGGTGGCTCACTCAGTTAAGCATCCGACTTCGGCTCAGGTCATGATCTCACAGCTTGTGAGTTCGAGACTCACATCTGACTCTGTGTTGACAGCACAAAGCCTGGAGTCTGCTTCAGATTCTGTGTCTGTCTGTCTGTCTGTCTGTCTGTCTCTCTCTCTCTGCCCCTCCCCAACTTGCGCTCTTTCTCTCTCTCTCTCAAAAATAAATAAAAACATTAAAAAATTTTTTTAATTAAAAATAATGTCTGTGCTACCCAAAGCTATCTACAGATTCAATCCCTATCAAATACCAATAGTATTTTTCACAGAACTAGAACAAAGAATCCTAAAATTTGTATAGAACCATCAAAGACACCAAACAGCTAAAGCAATCTTGAGAAAAAAGAAAAAAGCTGGAGTTATCACAATCCCACACTTCAAGATATACTCCAGAGCTGTACTAATCAAAGCAGTATGGTACTGGTACAAAAATAAACACACTGATCAATGGAACAGAATAGAGAGCCCAGTAATAAACACATGTTTCTATAGTCAATTAATGGACAAGGAGGCAAGAATATACAATGTGGAAAAGACAGTCTCCTCAAGAAATGGTGCTGGGGAAACTGGATGGGTACATCCAAAGAATAAAACTGCACCACTTTCTTATACCATATATGAAAATAAATTAGTAATGGATTAAAGATTTGAATTTAAGACCTGAAACCATAAAACTCCTAGAAGAAAACAGGTAGAAAGCTCTTAGCAATGTTTTTTTTGCAACAGTCACCTCAGGCAAAGTCAACAAAAGCTAAGATAAAGAAGTAAAATTCCATCAAATTAAAAAGTCTTAGCAGAGTGAAGGAAACCATGAACAAAACAAAACATCAACCTACCTAATGGGAGATTTATACAAATCACACATTTCATAAAGGGTTAATCTTCAAAATACATAAAAAATTACATAAATTAATACAAAAACATTAAAAAAACAAGCAGAGGACTTAGACATTTTTTTTTTCTAAAGAAGACATACAAATGGCCAACAGACATGTGAAAAGACGCTCAGCATCCCTCATCATCAGGGAAAACCACCATAAGCTATCACCTCATACCAGTCAGACTGACTAATATCAAAAGGACAAAAAGTAACAAGTCCTGGCAAGAATGTGAAGAAAATGAAACACTCACACACCATTTCTGGGAATGTAAACTGCTACCATCATTATGGAAAACAGTATGGAGGTTCTTCAAAAAATTAAAAATAGAAATACCATACAATGCAGCAATTCCATCTCTAGATATATGCTCCAAGAAACTGAAAACACCCATTTGAAGAGATATATTCACCACTGCCGCCCTATTTGTAACAGCCAAGATGTTGAAGCAGTCTGAGTGTCCTTCAACAGATAAGTGGATAAAGAAGACTGGATATTTATACAATGGCCTATGACTCAGCCAATAAAAAAGAACGAAATCTCACCATTTGCAAAAACAATGGTGGACCTAGAAGGTATGGCAAACAAATCAGACAGAGAAAGAGAAAGACAAATACAGTACAATCTCACTTATATGTGGAATCTAAAAAACAAAACAAACAAGAGAAAACAGGAACAGACTTACAGATATAGGAAAGAAACCTCTAGTTACCACAGCAGGAAGTTTATGGTGGACCAGGCAAAATAGAGAAAGACACTTAAGAGGTACATGCTTAAAGTCACGAAATAAACAACTCATGGGTATGTATTGTACAGCACAGGGAATACAGTCAATAATATTGTAATAACTTTGTAATATGACACATTGTTAACTAGACTTATGGGGATCATTATTAAATGAATAGTCCTGTTTGAATATTTTGTGTAATGTCTAAAATGTACATAGTCATGTAATGTTCTGTACATCTCTGTGACGTACATCACTATGACATACATGTAGAACCAGCAGGATGTCCTATATCAATTATAATTCAATTAAATAAAAAGGGTATTATGTGGAAAGCCACAAAAGAAACGAATAATGTCTCATGAGAGTTCTCCTCTATGAACCAATATATATAGAATTTTGAAGGAAAAATGTTTTCCCTTAAAAATTTTGTATCTAGGGGTGCCTGGGTGGCTCAGTCGGTTAAGCGGCCGACTTCGGCTCAGTTCATGATCTCACGGTCCGTGAGTTCAAGCCCCGCGTCGGGCTCTGTGCTGACAGCTCAGAGCCTGGAGCCTGTTTCAGATTCTGTGTCTCCCTCTCTCTGACCCTCCCCCGTCCATGCTCTGTCTCTCTCTGTCTCAAAAATAAATAAACGTTAAAAAAAAAAAAATTAAAAAAAAATTTTGTATCTAGTTAACTTACATTTCATTTGTTAATACAACTAAGTATCACAACTAAGCCTATATATATACAGGCTAGAGTTCAGAAAATAAATACACCACAATTGTATCTGTTCTTTTAAACATTACACAAAAATATTCTTTAATTGTTTTAAATATTTAGTCAAAACTAAGATTTTTAAGGATGTATAAATCAGAGGCTAAAGCTATTGGTTATCAGTAATGAAATCAGTTACATATAGAATTAAATCTATATAATTTCTATAACAAATTAAATCCCCATAATAAACTTTTTGAGATGACTTCAAAGGGAAAAAAAACCCCAAAAAACATCAGTTACATAAACCAAAAAAACAAAAATACCACTTCAAGTGTTCATACACACTTATGAAATATATCATGTATCCATACAAAAAAAATTGAACTTCCATCTCTGATCAAAATGAGATGAAAATGTAAGAACTTAGTATTTTATAAAGGTAGCATCAGAGATCATTGGGGAATGGAAAAAATATTCAATTGATATTGTTGGCGAGAAATGGTTTAGTGCTTGAGAAAAGTTAAGTCTTTAATTCACTTTCCAACCTAAAATTACACCCCTTAGCATTCAGAGTAGAATATTATTCCACAGATTAATGGGAAAAAAAAGAAAACCAACTTAAGATGAGGAAGTAAAGATGATGTATCTATTATGGGGGACTTTTTTTTTTTTTTTTTTTTTTTAAAGAGAGGTGCCTGGTGGCTCAGTTGGTTAAGGGTCTGACTTCAGCTCAGGTCATGATCTCACAGTTAGTGAATTTGAGTCCTGCATCAGGCTCTGTGCTGACAGCTCAGAGCCTGGACCCTGCTTCAGATTCTGTGCCTCCCTCACTCTCTCTCTCTCTTTGCCCCTCCCCCAGTCATGTTCTGTCTCTTTCTCTCTCAAAAATAAATAAAAACATTTAAAAAATTAAAAAATATAAATAAGAAAAAACAAGTTACAGTACATACTATTTTGAATATATAAAAATATCATAAAGTAAAAAGCACTGAAAGTAAATTTGGAAATATGTTTTCACATATATGAAAATAAATTAATAACAATCATAGACTGTTTACACTTACTGAAACATGAAAGGTAAGATTATCTTTAATCTTACATAAATTCTAAAACTAAGATAATATTTTAGTCCAAAAGAATAGCAGAATAAGAAATGATAATGCTCGAAGTTTGGTAGTATGAAACGTGGACAGAATTTTAGTAGGAGTGTATACTGATACAGTATTTCTATAAAGAAACGATGAAATGTGCCAGACCTTCAAAAATATGCAAGGTGGTTTACTTGGTGATTCCTTTTCTCAGAATGCTAATTAAAGAAACAATGAAGAGGGGCACCTGGGTGGCTAGTCAGTTAAGCATCTGACTCTTGATTTCAGCTCAGGTCATGATCACATGGTCAGTGGGTTCAAACCGTGTGTCCGGCTCTGTGCTGGCAGCGTGGAGCCAGTGTGGGATTCTCTCTAGCTCTCTGTCTGTCACTCACCCACTTTCTCTCTCTCTTTCTCAAAGTAAATAAATAAACTTAAAAAAAAAAACAAAGAAGAGACTATTATACATAGCTTGCTAATTTAAAATTATTTGTAATATTAAGAAATTGTAAGGGTAATAAATGTAATAAAAATTAGAAACTCAAATGTGGTAAATCAATACAATAAAAATTACAATACAACAAAAAATTAGAAATTCAAATGTGGTAAATCAATACAATAAAAATTACATAGCAATAAAAACTGGTATTTGAAAAATATTTAACGACACTACAAATATTCATGACCTAATGTATTCATCAGAATGTAAAAACAGATACATAGTATGAACCTAATTATGTGAAAACATTTAAATACGTAAAAAATACTGAAAAAAGTATATGAAAATATATCATTTTAGCTAGGCCTGGCCAATAGCCTATTAACAAATATATTTTTTTATAAATAAAAGCAATTAGTATAAAAAGAAATGCATTAATAAACTGATGTCACTTTATTTTGTTTTAAGGTACCATTTTCTTGGAAAAAGTATTTAAGGTAAATAAATATTTTAGGCAATCACAAGAATGCACAATGGGGAAAGACACCTATTCAATGCAAGGCACTGGGAAACCAGACAGCTACATGTAAAAGAATGAAACTGGACCACTTTCTTATACCAAACACAAAAATAAACTCAAAATGGATTAAAGCCCTATACGTGACACAGAAAACCACCAAATATCCTACAGAGAGCATAGACAATCATTTCTCTGACATTGCTATAGCAACTTTTTTTCTAGGTATGTCTCATAAGGCAAGGAAAACAAAAGCAAAAACAAACTACTGAAACTACATCAAACTAAAAAGCTTCTGCAGAGAAAAGGAAACCATCAACAAAAGAAAAAGGCAACCTACTGAATGGGAAACAATTATTTGCAAATGATATATCTGATAAGAGGTTGATATCCAGCATACATAAAGAAATAAACAATCCAATTAAAAAGTGCTCAGAGGATCTCAACAGACATTTCTTCAAAGACGACGTGCAGATGGCCAACAGACACATGAAAAAATGCTCAACATCAGTCATCATCAGGGAAATACAAATCAAAACCACATTGAGATACCACCTCACACCTGTCTGAATGGCTAAAATCAAAATGAAGAGAAATAACAAGTGTTGGTGAGGATGTGGAGAAAAATGAACTCTTCATGCCCTGTTGCTGGAAATGTAAACTGGTGCAGCCTCTCTGGACAACACTGTGGAATGTCCTCAAAAAATTAAAAATAGAGACACACTGTTAGGTATTTACCAAAAGAAAATGAAAATACTAATTCAGAGGGATACATTGATCCCTATGTTTATTGCAGCATCATCTACAATAGCCAAGACATGGTTGTAACCTAAGTGTCCCTCAATAGGTAAATGGATAAAGAAGATGTATGCGTGTGCACGCATGAACACGCGCGCGCGCGCGCACACACACACACACACACACACACACACACAGGGGAATATTACTCAGCTGTAAAAAGGATGAGATTTTGCCATTTGCAACAACATGGATGGACCTAGAGGGTATCATGCTAAGTGAAATAAGTCAGACCGAAAAACACAAATACCATATGATTCTGCTCATAAGTTAAACATAAAGAAAACAAACACATGAATAAACCAACAAAAGCAGAATCAGACCTACAAATACGTAGAACTGACAGCTTCCAGGGATGTTAGGGATGGGCAAGTTGGGAGAGGGGGAGAGGGAGATACAGGATTCCACTTATGGAATGAGTAAGTCACAGGAGTAAAGGCAAAGCCTAGAGAATACGGTTCAGGATACTGTAACAAGAACGTGGGACAGATGGCAGCCACACTATGCATAATGTATAAATTTGTCAAATCACCAGGTGAGCAGAAAGCATATCTGTGTGGCTTAAATCCATTTAGATTACTGGACACTTGATCTATGATCTACCTTGGTAAATGTTCTGCATTAGAAAAGACTGTATATTCTGTTGATGTTGGATGTAATGTTCCATTTTTATTAAGTTAATTAAATGCTGTTCAACTCTTAGATAACTTTACTGATTTTCTGCCTCTTATTCAATTACTGAGAGCAATGTTCTGCCATCTCCAACTTTAATGATGGATTTACCTATTTCTCCTTGCATTTCTATCAGTTCTTGCTGCATGTATTTTGAAACTATTAGAAATGGAATGTTTAGCATTGTTATTTTCATAATTTGATCACCTTATCATTATAAAATAATCTTCATTATCTCCTGTTATATTCTTTTCTGTGAAACCTGTTTTGCCTGATATTAAGACAGCTAAATGTTTTTGTTGCTGTTTTGGGGTTTTTTGACCAATGTGATCATGGCATAGTTTTTCTACCATTTTACTTTTAATCTATTTGTGTCTTTATATTTAAAGGGCAATGCCTTGATGCCTTATAGCAGTCATATTTCAATTTTATTTTCTCCAATCTGATAATTTTTGTCTTTTAGTTGGTGGCTTTGAATATATGCATGTTTATAAAAATGATACTTGATAGCTTATTTTCTTATTTAGGAAAAAACTGAGCTTATAAATTGCCATGTCTTATATAAGAAAATCTTAGAGTTCAAGACAAAAATAGAATTCAGTGAGTAAAATTATGGCTTCAATTTGTTTTTAGATGAAACTTAAAAATACTGTTTTTAAATGAAAGTTCAAAAATCAGAAAATTTATTTTTTTACCATAATCATGCCTGTTAAGATTATTTTTAATTACAAATATTCTAGTCATATGTGATAACGACTATAATTTCTAATCATAATTTATGTGAGGAATATTTGATAAACATAAAATTCAGTGTGACTTGGTTTATCAATAGTGCTCGACTCACTGATTATGTGGTTGAAATTAAGGCAATTGTATTCTTCAAATGGATTACTTTAGGGAAAAACTGGATAAAACAGCTCTCTTTTGATAACTAAGTGGCATCTGGGGGACTCCATGAACAACTAAATCAAGCACGTCTGAAGCATGCACTACAAATAACGAAACTTAAAGAAGATATGTCGAAGACCGTGTGCACCTGCTGGCGGAACCCAGCAGCCCTCCGTGCAGGTGCCCCTCAGGCCTAGTCTCAACACCTCATTGACACGCTCCAGCCACGTGGACTGGGCCTTTTATTCCTTAGGTAAGCAAAGCCCATTCCTGTCCCAGATTCTGCACGTGCTGGCTCGTCCGCCTAGACTTTTCTCTCCGGCACGCCCACGGTTTGCCTTCTCACTCAGCTCAAGCCTCTGTTCACACGTCCCCTCCTAAGAGAGGCCTCACCTGAGCACACTGGCTCCACCCTCTCCGACCCACTCACCTTCCAGCTCCCTTAACTGACACCAATCTTCTTCAGAGCATCCTAATATTAATTGGAAATACGGATCAGTTCCACTTTAATATTTGGCTAAGATCTATTACTTGCCTTCAGTCTCTGGTAATCCGAGTAAGTAGATGCCGACTGTAAACAATTCCTGACATCCCAGAAACGAACACTCGTGTTTGTAAAGCACAGATGTTACTAATCTAGTAAGTGTGATGTTATTAATGCCAACCAGCCATGACATTTAGATCTACTTTACTTTATTTACCATTGTATACGGATCAGGCATTTTATATGACACTTGGAGTGAAAATAACCTCTTATCTGCTCTATAGGTTGAAATTCTTGGTCTCAAGTATAAATATGTACTTGTTGCAAGAATAAAATTTTAAAAATAACGACTGTGAAACTGTTCATGTTATGGGAAGAGATTAAGAACTCTGTATTTCAGTAAGGGGAGAAACAGGATGATAATAGAAATTTAAGAGAGAATGCAACAGCTAGATAAGCATAGGAATAATGTTGGAAGCATTTTAGGAAAAAAATATTAATAAAAATGTAATAACAAAGTATGGTATACCTGTTTGGCTATGGTGAAATCCAAATCTTTGTAAAATTGTTTGACATATTTGCACCTGCAACATTAAATAAAACACTGAAGAAAAAAAGTGAATTCTAGGTGAGCGAGTTGTCTTTAAGCACGAGTCCTTCGAGAGGAGGTCCTAGCTGGGGCTACGTCCCATCTGAGAGGAGACAGAACAATGGCCCTCACCTGTGCTGCCTTAAAGTTTCCCGAGGAGGAAAACGTCTCCTATTGTTTACCAGAATATCTAACAGAAGTCATCTTCAATTGAAACACAAAAACAAAAAAGAAAAAGAAGAAATGAGACCCACCAAATATTTTCTCACTTGGTAAGATTTCACAGAACGGACATTAAAAGAACACTTATTTAGGAAAATTTTCTACTGAGGTTTTAAAAATCCAGGAAGGTTAAAAAAAAAAAAAAGCTTCACACATCATTCAAGTAGCGTTTCCAGGACAGGAGTACAAAAGGAGTTTGCAAATTTACTTAAGGAGTGGATGTTACGTCCAGGTTCTTCCTAGACACTGTATTACTGAGAACGCTTTCCTGAACTGTGTGCACTGTGCACACAGGAGTAGTGTTAGTGGCAGTACCACTGCACAGTCCACGCCCCCAGTGTCCAACCACAATTAAATGGGCGTGTGGCATGTGCAACAATTAAGTGGGAGTGCGTCATGTGCCACCCCAATATGACAGGCTCAGGTGCGAAACCACATCAGGGGGGCGCTTGTCATGTGCAGCCCCAATCTGGCGGGCGGGTGTCGTGTGCAACCCCAGTCTGGTGGGCGTGCACAACCCAGCGTCCTTCAAGGGGCGGCAGGTGCACTCACACCAGCGCGGATGCCCACTTCCCTCGCCTGCCCTGGAGTCTGCAGCTGTGAAGAACTGAGCACAGCAGAGCACAGTGACCCAGGCAAGAGGCACAGCCAGGATCCTGTCGTCGGGCCACCACCACTGACAAATACAGGGACAGCTGTCATGGGGTCAGGAGCCAACGTCTGGAGTTTTGCTCCCAGCCCCCTGGGGTGTTGTCCCGCGTTGTCAGATGGGACAGCCTCCAACTGCAGCAGCACCCCCCCCACCCCCCCGGGCACCTGCCGGCCGCACAGCCCTGGCTGACCCAGAAGACTGGGCCACAAGGACAGACGGCAGTGTGAGCAGGGCACTCAAGGAAACCCACCCGCAGGTGGCTCCATCATTTGCATTGCGGTGTCCCGCCCCCTTCCACGGGGGCCCTCCCGGGAAGATGGCCAACTGGAGCATGCGCGCAAAGTCGGGAGGGGTTGTGACAATGACCAGGTGGGAGGGAAGAAACCACCAAGACCCCAACACGTCGGGTCAGCGCACCGCCATTCCATGGCAGGTCACAGAGCTACAGGACGCGGATCACACTCTGGAGTTGTCTTGCTATGCAACTAATAACCTGGGCTCTGGCAGATATGACCCAAGACTTGAGACGCCCAGAGAAGTCCTGACTGGTATGGGTGCCCAGGTTGCTGACCTTACCAGCACTCACTGGGTACTTGCAGGGGGACAGTTTGCCACGACCACGCTTGCCGTTTAAACATCCTCTGCCTGTTTGCTGCTGTCAACATCTGCTCATTATGCCAGTCCAGCGAGCTGCTGAGATTGGTATGCATGTGGTAAGAGCGAGATGCAGACAAAAATTCAGGAAAGACTTTGTTGTCCTGAAAGCCAATTAGGCTGCTGTATTGTCACATTTCTAGAACCAAGGCTTATCTTGTGCACAAATAGCACAGTGGATAGGACTGCTTCCCTAAAACTGCAGATCATCACAGACCACAGACTGCCACTTACTACTCCAGATGTGCAAGCCAGCTGAGCGCAGGCAGAAGTTATGAGCTGAAAGTGTTGAGACACTACCGTCCCTGTACAAAATTTAACTCCTAAAATCCCGTGATGCTATCGCTATAGTAATAGCTCTATTTTACTGGGTAGTATTTCAGTTATGTACCCTACGTTCATTCTAGGATCATCACAACAGTTTAAGGTTTAGCTGTATATTCATCTTAAATCTCAGGGTTTGGGCCAAGATTTTTGTTTTTCATGAATTCTAATAGTCATCTATTTATTTGTTTTTTTTTAATCTCCTTCCCCCCAAATTAGAGATCCCTGTTGATAAGAACTCATGGTTCCCTCATTACTCGTTATTTTTAAAGAATGCTACATAAACCCTGACGACGGAATGAGAAATGAATGTGCGGTGCTTTGCGTACAAAATCACTCTCACCAGCTGCCGCACACATGTGATCTCCATACCCATGTCTGTAACACCGCGTCAGACACCGGGGTCACTGACCAATGGACCCTTACCTGTATCGCAAGGGCACGAGCCACGAGGCCTCTCAGGTACTGTAAGGGGTCTTCTGGGCCTTCCCACCTGCTCTGCCATGCCACAGGACACTGCAACAGAAAAAGGCTCCAGTGTTACATATAAAAGACCTTTCAACAGCGGTGTGATGGGGAAAATGTTTTGGCATAATCCACATTATGTGTGTCATGAATTTATTTTCTTGCAATATGTCTTTTTTTCTCTTATCACAGTAAAAATGAATGACACAGAATGGATTCATTTGTTTCTCTCAAAAGAGATTCTTTAAAGTAAAAATTCTTGAAAGAATAAAAGCATCAATAGGCAGATACAGAGCAGCAAGCCAGCCGTCCCACGACAATACTTAGTCCAGAAAGAAGTCACATCAAATCCGACAAGTTCATTTTATCAGTGGTCAAGAATGTTTAACAAGTCTTGGCTCCTACAGACATTCCTTAAACTATAAACAGAACAAAATATAATAGAACTTCCATCCCAAAACCACACTCAGAAGAGAAGACATTTAAAAAGTGCTCTAAATTAAAGTTAAATAAGTAAATAAAACCATTCTACATCAGTTTTCCGTTTAACATCTGACCTCATTCTCCACTGTGTACACTTCTTTCCTGCACAATATTTGTTAGTTCATGTTCGTCCTATCACACCTCTTCTGTGAGGGTTTGCTGGACTTTGCAAACATGATAAAAACATCACTCAAACTTCTGAACTTGAGCGCTAAGGAGAGAACATCGATGTCACACCCCAGAACACTGATTGTGTAGTTGAGAAAAAACACTGTAGAATGTATCAACAATGCACGGAACACAAACATGACGATGGGAATTCAGGGTGCAGGACGACCTTCGGAAACATGTGGTTCCGTTACCTTCCATGTGTAAAGTGAGCCTTCTCAGGAATGTGCCAGAGAAGTGCCGGAACTGTGCTTTGAAGGTGTGGGGAGTTTAACATGACTCCAAATCCTTCGACACATCTCCCACTGAGGCCTGACCTGGGCGCTCCTCTCCTCAAACGGGGGTCCTGTGACCACAGCAGCAGCTTCATGTACAGTTTCGGGACCAGGCCTCAAGAAATCGATTGCTTGTATTTTCTGTCTTTTCAGACTTTTCAGCTTGGAAGCCATCCACCATTGGTGAAGCCCAAGTTTTGGAGAGGCCCATGTGGCAACGGGCTGAGGTTTCCTGCTTCCAGCCGGCACAGACTTGCCAGACCTGTGACGGAGCTGTGTGGAACAGACAAGCTTTCTTCACCAAGCCCCACCCAAATTTCAGGTTTTTAAGCTGAAAATAAATGAATTTTTAAAATAATGTTTAACCCAGTAGATTTTGGTGGAATTTGTCATATGGCAAGACAACTGATGCAGATTTCGGTACCTTCCTGTCGACAGTGAGGTCAGTGTCCCCCAATGTGAGGACGAGCTCAGCGGCAAGCTGGCAGGCAGGACGAGGCACAAGTGATGCTGTGTCGTGGTTTCCAGGTCCAGGCGTCACGATGAGCACCGTTCATCGTCTGTGTCGTGGGGCATACCATCTCAGAACCAAGATACGACGCTGTAAGGGAGTGAAGCGGCCCGAACGGAGAGGCCCACGGAGACATGCCCCCACGAGGAGTAACCAGTGTCTCCAGCCATCGTCCTGCGGAGTTCCCAGCCACTCATCAGCAACGACATGCCAGCCTGTGAATGGACATCTTGCAAGAAGATCCTCTAGGTCCAGGCTGAGCAGACGCAGCTGGTGTCACACGGACCAGAGATAAGCCTGCCCCACCAGATCCTGCCAAAACTCTAAATGAGCTAAATACGTCGATTCTTCTTGTTTTCAGCCATTAAGTTTTGGGGTCATTTACTAGGTAGCAATAAGTAATTGATACACCAGGCTTTCACACTCTTCAGTATTCTGATTTCTTACTGTAGAAAGACAGCTTCTTTTCCTGGCTTATTACATAAGTGGTATGTTACTGCAGACACCCCCAACGATCCCCGCCAGCTGGCACTCATGCCTTGGTGAAACCCCCTCAGCGGGAGGATGAACTGGTTCCAGTGACTGGATTCTGATGGAAGAATACAGCGAAAGGGATGGGATGCCACTTTTGAGATTACATTACAACATACTCTAGCTTCTGTGCTCTCTCTCTCTCTCCCGTGCTCGCTCTAGGTGAAAAAGTTGCTAGGCTGTGAGCCTGCTTATGGAGACATCCACGGACATATGATCAGTCCCCCATCAGCAGGGCCCAGAGGCCCGCCAACAGCCAGGCTGCTGATGCCCTTGGCAGCTGTGAGGACCACAGCCCTAGACAGCACCTGGTTGTGGAGGTGCAGGAGACCCGAGTACTCGCTAAGTCACACGAAGACCCCTGAGCTGCAGAGACTGAGACGCTATACATTCTGGTCATTTATACCACTCAGTTTTATGGCAATTTGCTATGTAGCAACACATAACAGAGAGAGTTAGCAATATTAGCGTCAGGGTAGTTAGCTACCCTGTGTGTCAGTCAGGTTACTACACTCCACTGATGTGGAAGTCTTGATTGTTCGACTCGGCACTTCTGTAAGGAGTGTGGACAGTGCTAATTTGCGAACATGTGCAGGACGGGCAGGAGTGTTCAGGAGACTTTTCCAAGAATGAAAGATCTGGTGGGCACCCCTTCTCTCCTCCGCATGCACACAGACGCTCCCACCAGTGGGGATGAGTGAGAACACCCCCACCTAGCTGGCTAACGGCGTACCTCCCGTGCTGAGCTCTCTGGCGGCCGTGCTCCAGCCAACCGGCCCTCAGCCTGAGTCCGTCTGCCGCACCGTCACAAGCAGGACACCGCAACGGCAGCGCTGACAAGGGCCAGCGACACTTCCAAGTGCCTGCTGCCCTGGGGAGAAGAAAAGATAACCGAACACACCTTCAGCTTCGACTACAGCCCTGGCAGTGGGCTGGGGGCAGACACCTGGGCTGACTGCAGGCCCACCTCCGATGAAACCTGGGGGGGCAAGGCTGGCCCGGTGCCCTGTACTTCGGCACTACTGCAGCTCTGGGAAACAACCGGTCCGACCAAACTCTAGCCAAAGGTGCCCCAGACTGGCTCACTAACAACACAGGGACCACACCTGGCCCACAACAGGCAAAGACAGCCTCTGCAGACGACTGGCCTGAAGGCAAAGGGATCTCGGCCACAAAAGGACACACACAACACACGTGGGAGACACCTTGGAAGGACACGCCAGGGCCTCTTCCTCATAAGGACACTAGTTTCAAGAGCGGGAGACATAGCCAACTTTCCTAATACACAGAAACAGACACAGAGAGTTAGACAAAATGAGGACATAGAGGAATCCATCCCAAATGAAAGAACAGGATGAAATCATAGAAAGACACCTAAAGGAAAGGGAGATAATATGCTTGATAGAGAACTTAAAGTAATGTCATACATGAATTGACACTTCTCCAAAGAAGACATCCAGATGGCCAACCAACATGAAAAAATGCCCAATGTCACTCATCATCAGGGAAAGACAAATGAAAATCACACTGAGATACCACCTTCCACCTGTCAGAATGGCTCACATTAACAACTCAGGCAACAACAGATGTTGGCGAGGATGCGGAGAGATAAGATCTCTTTGGCACTGCTGGTGGGAATGCAAACTGGTGCAACCACTCTGGAAAACAGTATGGAGGTTTTAAAATAGAAAATTAAAAATAATTAAAAATAGAACTACCTACGACCCAGCAATTGCACTACTAGGTATTTATCCAAGAGACACAGGTATGCTGTTTCGAAGGGACACAGGCACCCCCATGTTTATAGCAGCCCTATCGACAATAGCCAAAGTACGGAAAGAGCCCAAATGTCCATCGATGGATGAATGGATAAAGAAGATGTGGTAGAGTATTACTCGGCAATAAAAAAGAATGAAATCTTGCCATTTGCAACTACGTGGATGGAACCAGAGGGTGTTACGCTAAGCAAAATTAGTTAGAGAAAGACAAATATCATACGATTTCACTCATATGAGCACTTTAAGACACAAAACAGATGAACACAAGGGAAGGAAAGCAAAAATAATATAAAAACAGTGAGGGGGACAAAACAGAAGAGACTCTTAGAGAACAAATAGAGGGATGCTGGAGGTGTAGTGGGGGGCGGGGGGATGGGCTAAATGGGTAAGGAGCATTAAGGAATCTACTCCTGAAATCACTATATGCTAACTAACTTGGATGTATTAAAAAAAATAAATAATAAAAAAGAACATACCTATCAATAATTACTTTATTGTGAATGGAATCACACTCTAATAAAAAGACAAAGGGTGACAGAAGGGATGAAAAACCAAGACCCATCTATATGTAGCCAGAGGAGATTCCTTTTAGACCCCAAAAACACATGCAGATTAGAAGTGTGGGGATGGAAAAACATTTCTCATACAAATGGAAGAGAAAAGAAAGCTGGGGTAGCAACAGTTAAATTGGACAAAATACACTTTAAAACAAAGACTGTAGGGGCCACTGGGTGGCTCAGTTGGTTATGTGTCTGACTTGATTTCGGCTCAGGTCATGAACCTGTGGTTTGTGGGTTCGAGCCCTATGTCAGGCACTGCAACGACAGTGTGGAACCTGCTTGGGATTCTCTCTCTCCCTCTGTCTGCCCCTACCCCACTCGTGCTTGATCGCATTCTCTTTCTCTCTCTCTCAAAATAAATAAATAAACTTAAAAAAAATGACACTATCCAACAAGAAGACACAAGAATTGCAAATATTTATGCACCCAAAATGAAAGAACCCAAATACATAAAGCAACTATAAACAAACATAAACAAAATAATCAATACTAACACAATCCAAATTCATTCTATGAGGCCAGCGTAAAACACACAAAGACATTACAAAAGAAAAGAAAAAGGCCAGTATCACTGATGAATACAGATGCAAAAATTATCAATAAAATATTCGCAAACCAAATTCAGGAATGCATTAAAATAATCACTCACCAAGATCCAAGTGGAATTACTACCAGAATGCAAGAATGGTTCAATATCCACAAATCAATCAACTTACCTACTTTCTAATTCTAGAACACTTTCATTACACTCTAAAAATAATCTGTATCTATGTAGTCACTTCTCCATTTCTCTATTAACAGAGGATGATTTTTAATTGATTTTAGCCTTCTGTAATTGCTTTCAATGATATTTTGCAGTTTTTATTGTACAAGTCTTGCTCTTTTTTCTTAATTTATTTCCCTGTATCTACTCTTCAATACTATCATAAGTGGAATGGCTTTCCTAATTTCCTTTTGGATACTCTAAATACTAAAATCTAGCATTCACTGCTACTGTATAGAAATGCAACAGACTTCAGTATATTTATATTCTTATTGTAACTTTCATATTCATTTTCCTAATGATTAATGATACTAAGAATTTTTCACGTTTCCTTGTCATCTGTGTACTTTTTTATTTTTTAATTAAGTGTAGTTCACACAGTTTTATCTTAGTTTCACGTGTACGATATGATTCAACAATTCTATACATTACTCAGTTCTCATCTAGATTAGGCGTACTCTTAATTTCCTTTATCCATTTCACTCATACTCCCATCACCTCTCTGCTGGCAACCACCATTTTGTTCTCTGTATTTAGAGACTTTCTGATTGTCTCATTTTTCCATTGCTGATTTTGTTTCTTGAATTGCACACATGAGTGAAATCATACAGTATTTCTCTCTCTTATTTCACTTAGCACTGCACCCTAGGGATTCATCCGTGTTGCTGCAAAAGGCAGGATTTCATCCTTTTTTACTACTGAACAATATGCCATTGTATACATACACACACATGCACACACCGTATCTTCTGTATCTACTGATCTGGATGTGTGTGGATGAAGCATCCACATCCTTACACCATACACATAAATAAAGTGAATAATGATTAAATATGTAAATGTACCTGAAACCATAACAATCCTAAAAGAAAACAAATAGTAATTTCTTTAACATCATAGAAAACACTTTTCTAGATATGATGCTCCTCAGGCAAGGGAAACAGAAGCAAAATTAAAGTATTTGGACTACACCAAAATAAAAAGCTTTTGCACAGAAAGGAAATAATCAACAAAAGGAAAAGACAATACACTGAATGGGAGAAGCTATTTGTAAATAATCTATCTGATAAGGGGTAAATATCTAAAATATATAAAGAACTTGTACAACTCTACACACACACACACACACACACACACACACACACACACACACACACAAACCAAATAATCTAATTTAAAAATGGGCAGAGAACCTGGATAGACATTTTTCCAAAGAAGACATACAGATGGCCAAAAGATACTTAGAAAGATGCTCAACATCACTCATCATCAGGAAAATGCAAATCAAAACCACAATGAGATTCCACCTCACATCTGTCAGAATGGCAACAATCAAAAACACAAGAAACAACAAGAAATAAAAATCAAGTGTCACCATGGATGTAGAGAAAAAGGAATCCTTGTGCACTGTTGGTGGAAATGTAAATTGGTGCAGCCACTGTGGAAAACAGTATGGAGATTACTCAAACAATGAAAAACAGAATTAACATATGATCCAGTAATCCCACTACTGGGTATTTACCCAACAAAAATGAACACAAGAATTTGAAAAGATACATGCAGACATGCAGACACCCCTATGTTTACTGCAGCATTATTTACAAAAGCCAACATAGGGAAGCAACCCAAGTGTCCTCCCATACATAAATGGATAAATAAAATGTGGTATATGTATACCTTCTTGTTAAAATGTCTAATCAAGTATTTTTTAAAAATTTGGAATGCTTGTCTTCTCATTATTAGTTATACTTCAAAAAATTTCTACATACATGTTCCTTTGTTGAGTATGTCTAGTTAACCTTTCTCCTGTCTGTGGCTTACATTTTATATTCAAAACAGTATAATCAATTTGAGGGTAATTTTTATGTTTGGAGATACAGGTGTAGGTTTTTAATTAATTTTTTTTGGCTTTGGCTCTTCAATTGCTCTATACTATTAAAGAGATTTTCCTTTCTCCCTTTTAATTGACATAGTATATTTGGTGACAATCAATTGATCATACATCTGTGGGTCTTTTCATGGACTTTATTACATTCCATTGAGCTATATATCTATTTTTATACCAATACCATAGTGCTTCGATTGTATCTTCCTAACAGTTCCTGAAATCATGCTGAGTAAGATCTTTCATTTCATTCTTTTCCAATACTATTTAGCATACACTAGGTCTTTTGTATTTTTGCAAAAAAAAAAATTAGAAGCAAATGTTAGTCACTACAAAAGATTATGTAGTGGTTCCGATTGGGGTTGTTTTGAACTTCTCAATTAATTTGGGAAGAATTAACATCTTAACAATACTGGGTCTCCGGATACATGAACACAGTACACCTTTCAGCGCATCTTTCCATTTATTTGACTCTTGTTTACTGTCACTCTTCAAAGCTTTGTGGTTTTCAATGTGTACAAAAGTGTTACACATTTTTTGGCCAATTTCATCCTGAAATTGCAAGTAGTACTTTTAATTTCAATTTTCAATAGTTTGTTTCCAGAATATGTATCACTTTGACATACTTACTCTGTATCCCACGACCTTGCTAAATTTAAATGTTCTTACTAGCTCTGGAACTTTTTTGTACATTCTGTAAGACGTTGAAAATAGATAACCATAAGTTCTGCAAATAAATACAGATTTCCTTCTTCTTTTCCAGCCTAATCTTTTTTTTTTTTTTTTTTTTTAACTTGTCATGCTAGCTAGACCCTTCAGCCCAATGCTGAATAGAAGCAGTGATAAAGGACCTTGATGCCTTATTCCTGGTCTTAAGAGGAAAGCATTCAGTCCTTTACTATTATGTTAGCACAGCTTTTTCATGGATGCCCTTTATCTGGTTGAGAAGGTCCATTAATCCTGATTTGCTGAAAATTTTAATCATGACTGGTCGCTGACTTTTGTCTAATGCCTTTTCTGTGTCTATTGAGATAAACATGTAATTTCTTATTAGTCTACTAAAATGATAATTAACATTGTTTTTTTTAATTCAACCTAACTTGTGTTCTTAGAGTAAATCCCACTTAGAATCCATTTTTACATTTTGTTGAATTTTGTATTTTTGCAAAAACAATTAGAAACAAATGTTCCATTTGCTAATATCTTGTTAAGTTTTGAGTCTATGTTCAGGAAGGAAGTTAATCTACAGATTTCTCCCATTACAATACCTCTGTTAGCTTTTGCAATCAGGCCATGCTGGTCTCAGAAAGTGTAGTGAAATATTCCTGCCTCTTCTATTTTCTGAAAGTGTTTACGCAGAGTTGGTATTATTTCTTAAGTATTTATTACATTTCAGCAGTAAACTCTAAGAGTTATGGGAACTTTAATAAAATTCAACTTCTTTAATAGGGAGTAGAGGCTATCTGTCTCTCCTTGAGTGAGCTTTGGTAGTGTGTATCTTTCAAGAAATTCATAAAATTCATCTCAGTTGTTGAATTTATCAGCATAAAGTTGTTTAAGATATTCTATTATCCTTTGAATGTCTGTAGAAACGTAGTGATGTCCCTATCTTATTCCTGATACTGGTAACTTGTGACTTCCTTATTTCCTCGTCTTTCTTTTGGACTAATTAAGTAAAGCATATGTTTCCATCTTATATCCTATATAGACTCATCATGCATACCTCTGTGATATTTGTATTTGTTGCATTGGGATTTATAGTATACATCTTTTTTTTTTTTTTAATTTGCATCCAAGTTAGTTAGCATATAATGCAATAATGATTTTGGGAGTAGAATCCAGTGATTCATCCCCTACATATAACACCCAGTGCTCATCCCAGCAAGTGTCCTCCTTAATGCCCCTTGCCCATTTAGCCCATCCCCCCCACCCTCAACACCTCCAGCAACCCTCAGTTTGTTCTCTATATTTAATAGTCTCTTATGTTTTGTCCCCCTTCTTGTTTTTATATTATTTTTGCTTCCCTTCCCTTACATTCATCTGTTTTGTTTTTTACATTCCACATGAGTGAAGTCCTTTGATACTTGTCTTTCTCTGACTAATTGCACTTAGAATACCCTCTAGTTCCATCCACATTGTTGCACATGGCAAGATTTAATTCTTTTTGATTGCCGAGTAATACTCCATTGTATATATATACCACATCTTCTTTATCCATTCATCTGTTGATGGACATTTGGGCTCTTTCCATATTTTGGCTATTGTCAATAGTGCTGCTATAAACACTGGGGTGCATGTGTCCCTTTGAAACAACATACCTGTATTCCTTGGATAAATACCTAGCAGTACAATTGCTGGGTCATAGGGTAGTTCTATTTTCAATTTTTTAAGGAACTTCCATACTGTTCTCCAGAGTGGTTGCATCAGTTTGCATTCACGCCAGCAGGGCAAAAGGGTTCCTCTTTCTCCACATCTTCACCAACATCTGTCATTGCCTAAGTTGTTAATGTTAGCCATCGTGACAGGTATGAGGGGGCTATCTCATTGTGATTTTAATTTGTATTTCCCTGATGATGAGTGATGTTGACCATTTTTTTCATACGTCTGTGGGAGGCCGGACCCCGGTGCCAGGCTGAGACCGGGTCGAGCAACAGCTCCCTGTTGACTCAGCCAACCCGGTGGTTCCCCCTCCCATTCCCCCACTTGCAAGGGCATACGAAAGCCTTGTCAAGGCTGAGAAAGTTAATTCCTGAAGCCTGTGGTCTGTGGGTGTTGGCAGTAATGTTATCCCCCCCCCCCCTTTTCTACCCCGGGTCAAATAGAAACAAACATGGGAACTGTGTTTTGCTAGCAATCTATCAACAAGGTCTTGCTGTGACCCGTTTAGAAAGTTCACAAGGTACACAGAACTAAATGTTTTGGCTGGCAGTGATCATGTGAAACCTGTTTATTCTTAGAATGACCTGATCCATAAGAGTCTTATCAAAGATTGTGTACAGCAACAATAAAGCCGTCACTTGGGCCATCAGCCCAGGGGACCCTCCTGTTCCCAAACTGACTTCTCTTCTCTTTTTCTTACATTCCCCTACCCTCAGGACCCTGAGCTCAGTGTTTGTTGCGCCCGTCGCAACATACATCGGGTTGGCCATCTGGATGTCTTCTTTGGAGAAGTGTCTTCATGCCTTTTGCCCATTGCTTCACTGGATTATTTGCTTTGCGAGTGTTGAGTTTGATAAGTTCTTTATAGATTTTGGATACTAACCCTTTATCTGATAAGTCATTTGCAAATATCTTCTCCCATTCCATAGGTTGCTTTTAGTTTTGCTGATTGTTCTCTTCGCTGTGCAGAAATTTTTATCTTTATGAAGTCCCAGTAGTTCATTTTTGCTTTCGTTTCCCTTGCCTCCAGAGATGTGTTGAGTAAGAAGGTGCTGCATCCAGTGTCAAAGAGGTTTTTGCCTGCTTTCTCCACTAGGATTTTGATGGCTTCCTTACATTTAGGTCATTCACCCATTTTGAGTTTATTTTTGTGTATGGTGTAAGAAAGTGGTCCAGGTTCAATATTCTGCATGTCGCTGTCCAGTTTTCTCAACCCCATTTGCTGGAGAGATTGTCTTTTTTCCATTGGATATTCCTTCCTGCTTTGTCAAAGATAAGTTAGCCATATGTTTGTGGGTGCACTTCTGGGTTGTGTATTCTGTTCCATTGATCTAAGTGTCTGTTTTTGTGCCAGTACCATACTGTCTTGATGATTACAGCTTTGTAATACAGCTTGAAGTCCTGGATTGTGATGCCTCCTGCTTTGGTGTTCTTTTTCAGGATTGCTTTGGCTATTTGGGGTCTTTTCTGGTTCCAGAAAAATTTTAGCATTGTTTGTTCTAGCTGTGTGAAGAATGCTGGTGTCATTTTGATAGGGGTTGCATTGAATATGTATATTGCTTTGGGTAGTATCAACATTTTAACAGTATTTGTTCTACCAATTCATGACCTTGGAATGTCTTCCAATTTTTTGTGTGTCTTCTTCAATTTCTTTCATAAGCTTTCTACAGTTTTCAGTGTATAGATTTTTAACCTCTTTGGTTAGGTTTATTCCTAGGTATTTTATGGGTTTTGGTGCAATTGTAAATGGGATCGATTCCTTGATTTCTCTTTCTGCTGCTTCACTGTTGGTGTATAGAAATACAACCGATTTCTGTGCACTGATTTCACAACCTGCAATTGTGCTGAATTCATGGATCAGTTCTAGCAGTGTTTTGGTAGAATCTTTTGGGTTTTCCACATAGAGTATCATGTCATCTGCAAAGGATGAAAGTTTGACTTCCTCCTTGACCGTTTGGATGCCTTTTATTTCTTTGTGTTGTCTGACTGTTGAGGCTAGGACTTCCAATAGTGGCAAGTGTAACAGTGGCAAGTGTAACATCCCTGTTGTGTTCCTGACCTTAAGGGAAAAGCTCTTAGTTCTTCCCCAACGAGGATGATATTAGCTGTGGGTCTTTTGTATGTGACTTTTATAATCTTGAGGTATGATCCTCTATCCCCACTTTCTTAAGGGTTTTTAATCAAGAAGGGATGCTATATTTTGTCATGTGCTTTCTCTGTATCTACTGAGAGGATCTCTTTTCTTTCACTGATGTGATGAGTCACATTGATTTGTGAATATTGAACCAGCCCTTCATTGCAGGGATAAGTCCCACTTGATCGTGGTGAATAATTCTTATAATGTATTGTTGGATCTGGTTGGCTAGTGTCTTGTTGAGAATTTTTGCGTCCATGTTCATCAGGGAAATTGGTCTATAGTTCTCGTTTTTAGTGGGGTCTATGTCTAGTTTTGGAATCAATGTAATACTGGCCTCATAGAATGTCTTCGGCAGTTTCCCTTCCATTTCTAGGTTTTGGAACAGCTTCAAAAAGTAGGTGTTAACACTTCTTTAAATGTTTGGTAGAATTCCCCCTGGAAAGCTGTCAGGCCCTGGACTCTTGTTTTTGAGAGAATTTTGACTACTAATTCAATTTCTTTACTGGTTATGGCTCTATTCAAATTTTCTATTTCTTCTTGTTTCACTTTTGGTGATTTATGTTTCTACTAATTTGTCCACTTCTTCCAGGTTGCCTAATTTATTGGCATATAATTGGTCATAATATCTCTTATTATTGTTTGTACTGCTGAAGTGTTGGTTGTGATCTCTCCTCTTTCATTCCTGATTTTATTTATTTTCCTTTTTCTTTTTATCAAACTGGCTAGAAGTTTATCAATTTTGTTAATTCTTTCAAAGAACCAGCTCCGGGTTACATTGATCTATTCTGTTTTATATTTTATTTTATTTTATTTTATTTTATTTTATTTTATTTGGGGGGCAGCAGTATTGATTTCTGTTCTAATCTTTATTATTTCCTATTTCTTCTGCCAGTTTGGGGTTTTATTTGCTGCTCTTTTCTAGCTCTGTAGGGGTAAGGTTAGGTTGTGTATCTGGGACCTTTCTTCCTTCTTTAGGAAGGCCTGGATTGCTATATACTTTCCTCTTCTGATCACCTTTGCTGCACATCAGAGGTTTTGGGCTGTGGTGTTATCATTTTCATTGGCTTCCATGTACTTGTTAATTTTCTCTTTAACTTCTTAACTCATTCATTCTTTAATAGAATGTTCCTTAATCTTCAAGTATTTGTTGTTTTTCCATTTTTTTTTCTTGTAGTTGATCTCAAGTTTCACAGTGTTGTGGTCTGAAAATATGCACGGTATGATCTCAATTTGTACTTCTGTACTTGTTGGGGGCTGATTTGTATCCCAGTATGCAATCTCCTCTGGAGAATGTTCCACATGCACTTGAGAAGAATGTATTCCGCTGCCTCAGGATGAAATGTTCTGAATATATCTTTTAAGTCCATCTGGTTCAATGCGTCATTCAAAGACACTGTTTCATTGTTGATTTTCTGCTTAGATGATCTGTCCACTGCTGTAAGTGGGGAGTCGAAGTCCCCTACTATTATTGTCAGTGAGTTTATGTTTGTAATTGTTTTATATATTTGGGTACTTCCACGTTGGGGGCATAAATGTTTACAATGGTTAGACTCTCTTGGTGTATAGACCCCTTAATTATGATATAATGCCCTTCTTCATCTCTTGTTACAGTCCTTATTTTAAAATATAGATTGTCTGATAGGAGTATGGCAACTCCAGCTTTCCTTCGGCAACCATTAATATGATAGATGGTTCTCCATCCCTTTATTTTCAATCTTAAGGTGTCTTTAGGTCTAAAGTGGGTCTCTTGTAAACAGCATATAGAGATCTTGTTTTCTTATCCATCTATTACCCTATGTCTTTTGATTGGAGCGTTTAGTCCATTGACATTTAGAGTGAATACTGAAAGATATGAATTTATTGCCATTGTGTTGCCTGTAGAGTTGGAGTTTCTGGTGGTGTTCTCTGGTGCTTTCTAGTCTATGTTGCTTTTGGTCTTTTTTGTTTTGTTTCATCTTTTCTCCCCTCAGAGACTCCCCTTTGAAATTTCTTGCAGGGCTGGTTGAGTGGTCACAAACTCCTTTAGTTTTTGTTTGTCTGGGAAACTCTTTATCTCTCCTTCTATTTTGAAGACAGCCTTGCTGAATAAAGAATTCTTGGCCACGTATTTTTTCCAATTCAGCATGTTGAATATATCCTGCCACTCTTTCTGGTCTGCCATGTTTCTGTGGATAGGTCTGCTGTGAATCGGATCTGTCTTCCCTTATAGGTTAAGGACTTTTTTTTTTTTTTTGCTGCTTTCATGATTCTTTGTCTGTATATTTGGTAAACGTGACTACGATATGCCTTGTTGATGGCCCGTTTTTGTTGAATCTAATGGAAGTCTGTGCTTCCTGGATTTTGATGTCTGTGTCTTTCCCCAGGTTAGGAAAGCTTTCCACTATGAGTTGCTCACATAACCCTTCTACCCCTTTTTCTCTCTCTTCATCTTCTGGGACTCCTATGACTCAGATATTATTCCTTTTTAATTAGTCACTTTGTTCTCTAATTCTTCTATCATGCTCCTTTGCCTTAGTTTCCCTCTTTTTTCCTGCTTCATTATTCTCCGTAAATTTGTCCTCTACACTGCTAATTCGCTACTCTGCTTCATCCATCCTTGCCACTGTGGCACACATTTGAGATTGCAGCTCAGTTACAACATTTTTTATTTCGCCCTGACTAGACTACTTATTTTATCTCCACAGAAAGGGATTCTATGCTTTTTTCAACCCCAGTTAGTATTCTAGTATTTTTATGATTCTAAATGCGGGTTCAGACATCTTGTTGATATCTGTGTTAAGTCCCTGGCTATTTCTTCCTGTTCTTTCTTTTGTGGTGAATTCCTTCTTTTTGTCATTTTGGAGGAAAAAAAAGAATTAATAAAAAATAAAATTAAAAGAATTCAAAACAATTCAAAAAAACCAAATAAAGGAAGCTAGATCTTACATGTATTTTCGTCTGGTTGTTGAAAGAAGCTTGAAAGAATAGAGAAAAAAGGGATAGAAAATAAAAAAGACAAACCATTAAAAATTGATAGAAAGGTATACAATAAAATAGAATAAAATGAAATAAAGTAAAATAGAATAAACAATTCACAAAAAAATAAAAATATGGAGTATATAGTAAAAGAAATTTTAAAACCTTTTCATAAAAACAGAAAATGAAAATAATTTTTTCTCTTTTTGCACCCAAGAATAAGAAAAAAAAAGGACTCGATGGACCAGCGCATAGAATGAAATTACATTCAGTTTCCCCTAGAAATCTAACTATGAAGCACTTTATAGTCTGTGCACTAAGCAGGCAGAGGGACTTGTAGTGGTCTTGTAGAGCATGTTCTTGGAGGGCACAGTTGGGTAAGTGCTTGGTGTGATAGCTCCATTCTCCACTAAGTGGTACTGCTTAGGTTACTGGGGTGGATCAGTGTGGTGCGCATGTGCATGTGCAGGAGAGGTGAAAATGGCATCACCCAGCTTCCCAGTCTCTAACACCAGAATTCTGTGCTCTCACCAAGCAGTCATCAGGCATGCCTCCTTTGTCTCGTTTCCATCCACTCCCCGCTTCTACACTGTCCATGTCCATGCTGTCAGCCTGCCAGGCAGAACCTCTCTCCCAAATTTTATGTCAGATGGGGCTGTGCTTCCAAACCCCTCACTTCTGAGAGCCCTGCAGTTTGGACCTGCTCTAACCTTCTGGGGGAGGGTCTCCCTGAGCAATGGCTGGTTGCTGGCTGCCTCCAGAATGCTCATGCAACCGTGCCACCGCAGAGGTTCAGAGACTGCCACCAGGTGCCAGCCTGCCCTAGAAAAAGTACGCACAACTGTGTAGCAGTAGTGGTTCAGGGACTATGACAAATCACAACACACAAATGGCACCAGGCTTCACTTTACCCTAATGTCCTTGTTCCAACACCACCAAACGTGGCTATTCTCCAGGGTCCATTGGGACCTATGCCCATGGAGAGACCACATAGCCTCTACCAAATGCCCTTCAAGCAGGTGAACCATTTCTCCCCATGTGCCCCGAGGACCTCGCTGCCTGTTAATGGGGATTCACCTTTCTTCGCCACCAAAGCTCCACCAGCTATCGAGCTCCGGAGTTTCCAACTCTGTGCTCCCCCGTTTCTAGAGTCCTAATAGTGCCGAAACCCTCTCCTTTCTCCCTTTCTTGTTCAATCCCTTGTGGATGTTTCCACTCTTTCTCTTTCTCTCCAGCTGCTCTTGGGGGGCATGCTTTTCCTGCACTCCCCCCATCTCTGTCCTTTCTCTGCAATAGCTCCCTACCCTCCATGGCTTCTCTCTCCCCCAGTTCACCTCTTCAGGCCTCATATCTGCTGAGTTCTGTGGCTCAAGTTATGCAGATTGTTCTGTTAATCCTCAGATCAATTTTCTAGGTGTGCAGGATGGTTTGGTGCTGATCTAGCTGCATTTCAAGGAGAGAAGCAGAGAACTTTCACCTGCTCCACCATCTTGGCCCCTCCCTAGTACACACTTTTAACTTACTATGGTCTATCTTCAAATAACAATAAATATTAAGGGATGCTAATAAAACTTCAAATAATATTAATGAAACTTCACATATAGCATGAAAGTCTTATAACATTGTACTTCCATTTCCACTGCTAAATTAAGAAAAAAGGACAAAGAGAAGAATAAACTCTAAAGTTAAAATCTCTTCTAAAAAGAAAAAGTATAGGTTCTCTTATCATGCACAAAAATGGTATTAAGTTAGGTATACTGAAAGAGAATTCCAAGATACTGGAGATTCTGGGTCTTCACAGGCCCCTGTGCTCTTATGTACATCAGTAGGAACTGATTTCCATTTGTATGTGTATCTAACAGAATTCTAGTTATAAGTGAAGCGAGAGATGAGGAGATGGGGCAATTCCATGCCAGCATTTGATAAGCCTTTGGAGAGGAGTACGTGGAGTTCAATGCTCACAAAGCAGGTGAGTGTCTCTTAGAACAAAGACCACCGTGTAGCTGTGTGATATAAGTGATGAGTAAGTGGCGGACAGGGTGGGAAGAACACAGATGTAGGAAACAGCATGGGGATTGCAGTGTGGGCTCTGACACTTTATAGGATAGCATCCCCTTTCTGCTTTAGTTTTCTAAGTAGAAGGGGGATGATGAGAGCAGAAGATGAGCAAAGGGCTACAAAAGTGCTCTGAACTGGTAAAGTTTATGTAAAATGTGTGCTACTACTTTAATAGAAAAACGCCAATCATTCACTATTAATGATTATCATTCGATTAAACATTTGATGACTTTTTAAAGCACTATTTGCATGAAGGTAGGTAAACTTTAGAAGAGGGAGTAATGATGGGAGTGGTCATCGACACTGGTGGGTGGGGCAGGGAAGCCTGAAGGTGACCACGGCTCCCACCTGTCTGCACAGAGTTCTGACCACAGATGGCGTGGGCACGCAGCAGAACCACGTCAATGTCTGACAACACACAGAGTCAGGGTAACACAGAGTGTGATCACCACAGTCAGGGTTGGGGCCCAGGTGCTGTGGGTGCACCTGGTCTGGAGGACCCACCGTGAGACCCCTGCTGTCAAGGAGACCAGGGCAGGGACAGGAGTAAAGGACACACTGTCCAGCAGAGGAGATCTTAACTCTTAGACGCCCTGAGCCTCGGCAGTGCAGCTCCGTATGTAGAGATGCCCATCTGAACAGAGTGCACTGTTCAGCCAGAAGGACGAAATGATTTTGGATTGTATCTTTTCAATTCTTAGCTTTTAAATTGTAATTTAAAGCCTATGTCCTAATATGAAAAGAAGAGTAACAATATTTTACAGTATTGTTGTCTTTAACAAACATTGTAAGTATTGTGACTTTTCACAAAAGAAGTTTTAGTAAATTATCAGAATCTGTCAAACAAATAAAAGTCATAATTCTCTTAAGTCTTACTCCAATCATGTCAGACACAGTAAAGAAAATGTCAAGTACTGAACTATTTCCTAAATTACATTAAATCATATCACTTAATACAGAACTTGTCACATTCAAATGTAATAAAACATTTAATTTTTATCTTGAAAGAAATGGGATAGTACTGGACCCACAATTTTTGGTAAAACTCATTGAGAAGTAAATGTCAGAAACTATTTTATGGATCTTGTCTTGGTGAAGGTCAGCCTGGTCTCAGCGGAGTCTCATCAGACACCCAGACACATCTCGAGACACTCTCTGGGGTATAATATAAATGTGCTTTGCAAAACATACTTTCATCCTCGGAAAGAAGTTTAATCAATTTGTTTTCAATATCACTGTTTTTGAAATACTTTTTTGCAAATTACAAAAAGTATTTCAAAAACAGTGATATTTTAGAGGCTGTATATCTCAATTCCAAGTGTAACACACAAACTTTCATTTAATACATTAATGAAGATTGTCTACACCCTAAACTCACCGTAATGAAGAAGTCATCCGGCCCTGGTGCTGTGCCAAGTGTGCAAACACTGAGTAGAGTTCAGTGAGCCAAAGAAGAGAAAGACTTGCTATCAAGAATGAAAAATCTATGACCTCGCAAAAAACACCATCCCTTGGCCTACTCATGGGAAATGTTCACATAATAAAGCCCATTGAATTTTTTATCTTTCAATATGGTCTTAATGTAAGCCACATTACACAATTATAAAAAATATTTCTTCATTTTTTCAAGTGTTTATGCCCAAATTCACCCAGATGGTTTACAGGCCAGGTATGCCGATTAACACCACATACGACCCGCTCGATTACCCCACTCCACGCCCTAACCACCTCTTGGTAGGGTGACTACACAATAACGTATGTGGCATCCCTACTTCTGTTAACTCGTTTTGCAGTGTTACCAGTCAGCTACTCCAAAAGCAGCTTTTTACATAAAAAAGTTCTCTTACAGTAACAGTAACAAAAACAACTAAAATTTAGAGGATGCTTGCTCTAAGGTGCCAAGCACTTTACCTATGAGTCAATTTAATTTCCATACCAATCCCTTAGACTAGGTACCATTATTATCCTTATTTGACAAGAAAACTAAGTTTAGGGGCACCTGGGAGGCTCAGTGGGTTAAGCACCTGACTCTTGATTTCGGCTGAGGTCATGGTCTCATGGTTTGAGGGATGGAGCCCCCCGTGATGCAGAGCCTGCTTGGGATTCTCCGTCTCCCTCTCTCTCTGCTTCTGCCCTGCTGGCATGCGCGCACACGCCGTCTCTCCCTCTCTCTCAAAAGAATGAAATCATGCCATTTATAACAACGTGGATGGAACTGGAAAGTATTATGCTAAGTGAAAGAAGTCAGTCAGAGAAAGACAGATAACATGTTTTTACTCATATGTGGAATTTGAGAAACTTAACAGAAGACAACAGGGGAAGGGAAGGGGAAAAAACGGTGTCAAATAGAGGGCGAGGCAAACCATAAGAGACTCTTAAAGACAGAGAACAAACAGGGTTGCAGGGGGGTGGGGTGGGTTGGGGGATGGGCTAGATGGGGGATGGGCACTGAGGAGGGGACTTGTTGGGATGAGCACTGGGTGTTGTATGTAAGTGATGAACCATGGGAAATCTACTCTCAAAACAAAGAGCTCACTATAAACTCTGTAGGTTAGCTAACTAGACAATAAATTATATTAGAAAACCATAATAAACTTAAAAAAAAAGTTTAGAGAGGTTTACGTGACTTGCCCACAGTCACACAGCTCCTAAGTGGCAGATAGACCTATTCCACAGGCCACATTCTTAGCCATTCTGTGTCATTATTTCTACATAAAAATACTCTTATTGCCTACAGATTTTAATCCCAACACCTTTTCTTCGGCTTTTTAAAAGCCTGAAGATCTGACCTAAGCTTAATTTTCTACACTCCATTGTACACGAGTCCCCCTGAACTCTGTTCTCTACTGTACAAGCGGTGTTCTGCCATCAGTGTTACTCTCCTCCTACACCTAATTCCACTGTAATTAAATGTAATACCATACATCTTGCCCTTAGGCAGCATGTAGTTGGATTTTAAAGAAATACACTCTCATGAAGATTAAAGTGTTGATATATTTACATCTTTTACATTTATATGGAAGGGAGACCTGCCTGGGTTCATCTTGACTGTACAACTACTGGTATAATAGTTAAGCCATTTAATACCTCTGTGTCTCTGGTTAGGTCACTTAACACATTCTGCCTCAGGATCCTCACACTAGAATAATGTTAACAGTAGCACCACCTTGTATTGTTAATGTGGTGATTAATGAGCTAATTAACGGAAAGTTCTTCAAAGCTCTTAGAATCCTGTGTTTCCTTGAAATGGTAAGAAGCTTTCATGATAGGTGATGTATCTACTTTAAATTAAAAATCAATTAGATACAACTTCTAGTGTAACATACTACAGTATTTTGATTATGATTGATTCAAGTAGTTGTAGCAACGCCATCTTCTATGTTCAAATAGACCAGACTTTAAGTTGAGCATCAGGGTTTTCCCTATGTTAAGGGTAAACAGTGTCAGGGTGTGGGGGGAGAATCAGACTCTTTTCTAAGTTCCTATAGAACCCAGGGACATCTTCTCCAGATGCCAAGTTCTGCAGGGTTTATGTTCTCCAAGTCACTAAAATAAACCTATGGCAGATACTCCAATCATTTTGTTTCTCCCCATGGATCTGTAATACATGGATTTTACTGACATGTGTACATGTCTGTACGTACACACATACATACGTGTCACACACATGCTAATTATTCAGCAAGAGACATGATTTCCCTTTCTTCTGCTAAAAGTACCTTGATTTTTCCACCAGATAACCATCCCTCCCTTACTTGCAGTATACACATTAACAGATGAAGCTGAATCTATCTCCAACTGCTGGGACGGGCATTCAGGCGAAGCCCTAGCCAATGAGAGCTTTGCCAATCCTGCCCAGAGAACAACCAAGGGACTACACAAGCCAATCATTTTGGATTACAGCTAATCCCAAGATTTTTGCTTGAGTTACCGGGAAAAAGGTTTCTTTTCTGTTGGACTTGGAGCTCAGAGGATAATAAGACTCAGACTGCCAGGATACCACCATGTACAGAGAACCTGCCCCAAAGTGAAATCAACACACATACATGCATATATATACATACACACACACACATACATAGACACACGCATACATAAATACACATCCACTCATACGTACACACATACGTATATACACACAGACATATAAATGTACACATGCATACATGCATACATATATACACATCCATCCATACACACATACATATATACACATATACATACACATGCATACACACATACATATATACACACACATACATACACATGCATACATAATACACACATACATACACATATACACACATACATATATACACATATACATACACACGCATGCATACACACATATATACACATCCATCCATACATGCACACACACACATATACATACACATGCATACATGCACACATACATATATATGTACGCGTGCATACATATACACACATCATGTATACACACACATATACACATCCATCTATATGTACACACATACATATATGCATATACATACATACATATATACACATCCACCCATACGTAGACACGTACATATATACATACACATACATATATACACACATACACACCCATCCATACTTACACACATACATATATACACACACATGCACACATACATATATACACACATGCATATATATATACATCCATCCATACGTATACACATACATATATACACACATACATATATACACACATATGCATAAACAGCTACATGTATACACACATATGCATACATACACATACGTATATACACGCACATATACGTATATACACACATACATACACGTATATACACACATACATACACATCTATCCATATGTACACGCACATGTACATATATACACACCCACCCATCCATACACACATACATATATATATATATATATATATACACACACACACACACACATACATATACACATACACACATATATACACATACATACATACATATACACACATACACATTCATATATACACATCCATACACACACACACACACATACAAACATACGCACCTATATTCGTATATACACATACATACATATATACACAAACACATGCACACATATACATGTGTGTATGTCTATGTACTCACATACAACGTGCCTAGACAGGTAGATAAACAACACAAGCTAAGATCCTAGTGACAATTTGAAGCCCCTGCCTCAAGGTGACGTCATGTTGGCCCCCCTGGGATCCTCCACTTGTATCAGCCAATGAATTCCTACCTGGCTTAAGCTAGTTTGACTTGGATTTTCTATTACTATTAACTGTAAGACTTGACAAATGTATACATAATGGAACAGTCACTTTTTATAAGGAAATAAAAACACGTGTCCTTAATTGGGCTTACCTTTTGGTTTAGTAAAGCGCTGGCCAGTTTCTGTACTTCTGAACTCAGTAAGGTGGTCCCTCTGATGACTTTGCTGAGAGCGGCAAGAGACTGGTGGACGGTCTGCACTAAGCGAATGGCATTGAACTGTTCCAGGACGATGAAGGACAGTACTGGAGACCCTTGTCGATCGTTAGGAGGACACACCTTCTGATGAATCAGGTTGGAGTTCTAAAAGAACAGTATGCTATGTCATCCTTCTGGAAACGTGGCATAAACTACTGACACCACAACGCTTCACAAGGTACTAATCCTCTGTGGTCCCACTCGGTTTTGAAACCCTGGTGTCTTAAGGTGGCCGCATGTGTTACATGTGGAACCACACAGGAAAGGGGTAGGCAGGGGTCTGGGGGAGCCACACGGAGCAGCAGTGGTCCGCACAGGAGCAAGAATGGGGATCGATGGCCCCTCTGAGCCAATGCAGAGAGCACAGTACAGCTACACTATGAATACACAGAGAAGACATCACGCTTTCAAACAAATGTGAATGGATATTTAATTCAAATACGTATGAGCTAAAATCACCATGAATAAATTACAACATCCAAACAGCATAATTTGTGGTGAAACTACTGAGGGATTACAGTTGTATCTTTAGTCAGCTGATTATTTTAGGGAAACCCTTTTTCTAATGACTAAATACATTTGAGTAAATTGTGTTCCTTTGAAGAATGGCTTTGACATTTTAAAGTTCATCTTGTCATTAAAAACCTAAGTGTATTCAGAGAAAATCATTATGTGATTATGGAGCTGCTGGGGGAAATGGTTATGGATACTTTAAATCTTAACTATGAAGCAAGGATTATCTTTTAGACAAGGAAACCTACCTTAACTGGGCACAAAATAGGTGCAAATCCAGGATTTTGTATTTTGACTGAAATAATTTTCTAACTAGGATACTATATAAGACTTAAGTAAAATGACACACGAAGTAGTATTTTGTTTTTAACAGAGATTTTAGAAGATGGTTCTCTCTCAGAGTATTTTTGTCACCCATGGAAATTCTAGCATTGACTAGGCCAAAGGTTAGCAATTTTTCCCACGAAGGTCCAGAGAGCAAACACACCAGGCTTTGTGGGTCCTAAGTTCTCTGTCATAATTACTCAAGTATGCTGTTGTGGTGTCAAAGTGGCCACAGACAGCACAGAAATGAAAAGACAAGGCAGGGTTTCAATAAAACTATTTCCAGAAAATGAGGGCAGGTGTGTCCCTTGGGCAGTACATTGCCAGGCTCTGGGGGACATTATCACTGACTCATGCATTGGTCTATGTGACATCAAGGTCCTGTGAGATATGTGACTCGATGACACTGGTAAGACAGCGTTACCCGTGGTGTATATAACAATGACCAACAAGTGCACAGAGGCGGTGGTTTTTCCTGGTCACATGGCCATGTCTTTGTCCAACATACTTTTTCTAGGATAAGGAAGATATTAAAAGACTCAACATACAATCATTTTAAAGAGCCAAAAAACAAACTAGAAACAGACACAACAGATAGGTAGTTGTACAAAGGTTACAGAAAAGGGGGTAATATCTTCATTTCCATGCAGTAGTAAGTTCACTTTCATCCTCTGGTAATTCTTCATTCTTCTCCAGATAATTATTTCCTAAAATCTTTCTGGGGGCAGAAACCACCTTTCCTGAGTCTTAGTCCCTATGATTAAGCCCAAACCAAGAGTTTACTCAACTCAAAGACAGAAATGAGTGTGTGACTTAGGGTTTCAGTTAACAGAGTGCTTCATTCTCGCGATCACGGAGAGGCTCGGGGAGAGCACACGGCTAACGAGAGACACTCCAGAGCCACGCAGATCCCACTGGGCCTCCGGATAAGAGACAATGGTTTCTTTCCAGCAGCCGGAAACTAAGAGACCCCAAGGTACAGAACAGGTGCAATGGTTCTGGACAACAGGGGGACGGCTCCTTCTGTCTCTCTCTCTCTCTCTCTCTCTCACACACACACACACGTAACACATATATAAACATGTTCCTAATCAGACACATGTAGGTAACACGTACATGGAATCTATATACAAACCCATTCCTAATCAGACACACGTATGTACTGCATACATGTAATGCATATAAGTATAAATGCATTCTTAATGAGAAAGGTCAAAAGTTTGAAATTCCTGCAAGAAACTAGGTCTCTCCAGAAGTGGATTTCTGACAAGATTGTGGAAGGGAAAGGGGAGGAAGGGAACAAAAAAGGAAATAAAATAGGACTAAGTTCTAAGAGGAAGTTCAAGGGCAGAAAGATCCAACAGCCCATTACCAGGTCAGATGGCTGCTCTGTCATTTCATTTCACTGGTCAAACACAGCTTTACTAAACGTGGTAACGACTGACTATTCCTAGGATCTATGCCAAAGTCCTGAATGAACCAAAGGAATCCAAACCAGCCACGTTTATTTACTTATTTATTTAGTTTTAATTTTTTTTAAAGTTTATTTATTTTTGAGAGAGAGAGACAGACCATGAATGGGGGAGGGGCAGAGAGAGAGCGAGACACAGAATCCAAAGCAGGCTCCAGGCTCTGAGATGTCAGCACAGAGCCCAACGCGAGGCTCGAGCTCACAGACCGCGGGATCATGACCTGAGCTAAAGTCGGATGCTCAAATGAATGAACCACCCAGGCGCCCCCAAACCAGCCACGGGCTTTTTTTTTTCAATATATGAAATTTATTGTCAAATTGGTTTCCATACAACACCCAGTGCTCATCCCAAAAGGTGTCCTCCTCAATACCCATCACCCACCCTCTCCTCCCTCCCACCCCCCATCAACCCTCAGTTTGTTCTCAGTTTTTAAGAGTCTCTTATGCTTTGGCTCTCTCCCACTCTAACCTCTTTTTTCTTTTTCCTTCCCCTCCCCCATGGGTTTCTGTTAAGTTTCTCAGGATCCACATAAGAGTGAAAACATATGGTGTCTGTCTTTCTCTGTATGGCTTATTTCACTTAGCATCACTCTCTCCAGTTCCATCCACATTGCTACAAAGGGCCCTATTTCGTTTTTTCTCATTGCCACGTAGTACTCCATTGTGTATATAAACCACAATTTCTTTATCCATTCATCAGTTGATGGACATTTCGGCTCTTTCCATAATTTGGCTATTGTCGAGAGTGCTGCTATAAACATTGGGGTACAAGTGCCCCTATGCATCAGTACTCCTGTATCCCTTGGGTCAATTCCTAGCAGTGCTATTCCTGGTTCATAGGGTAGGTCTATTTTTAATTTTCTGAGGAACCTCCACACTGTTTTCCAGAGTGGCTGCACCAATTTGCATTCCCACCAACAGTGCAAGAGGGTTCCCGTGTCTCCACATCCTCTCCAGCATCTATAGTCTCCTGATTTGTTCATTTTGGCCACTCTGACTGGCGTGAGGTGATACCTGAGTGTGGTTTTGATTTGTATTTCCCTGATGAGGAGTAACGTTGAGCATCTTTTCATGTGCCTGTTGGCCATCTGGATGTCTTCTTTAGACAAGTGTCTATTCA
Organism: Lynx canadensis; assembly: GCF_007474595.2. NCBI lineage: Eukaryota > Metazoa > Chordata > Mammalia > Carnivora > Felidae > Lynx > Lynx canadensis. The sequence goes on along the minus strand of NC_044312.2, from coordinate 1,787,230 downwards.
TGTTTTCTGCCCATTTCTTCACTGGGTTATTTGTTTTTCGGGTGTGGAGTTTGGTGAGCTCTTTATAGATTTTGGATACTAGCGCTTTGTCTGATATGTCATTTGCAAATATCTTTTCCCATTCCGTTGGTTGCCTTTTAGTTTTGTTGGTTGTTTCCTTTGCTGTGCAGAAGCTTTTTATCTTCATAAGGTCCCAGTAATTCATTTTTGCTTTTAATTCCCTTGCCTTTGGGGATGTGTCGAGGAAGAGATTGCTACGGCTGAGGTCAGAGAGGTCTTTTCCTGCTTTCTCCTCTAGGGTTTTGATGGTTTCCTGTCTCCCATTCAGGTCCTTTATCCATTTTGAGTTTATTTTTGTGAATGGTGTGAGAAAGTGGTCTAGTTTCAACTTTCTGCATGTTGCTGTCCAGTTCTCCCAGCACCATTTGTTAAAGAGACTGTCTTTTCTCCATTGGATGTTCTTTCCTGCCTTGTCAAAGATGAGTTGGCCATACGTTTGTGGGTCTAGTTCTGGGGTTTCTATTCTATTCCATTGGACTATGTGTCTGTTTTTGTGCCAATACCATGCTGTCTTGATGATGACAGCTTTGTAGTAGAGGCTAAAGTCTGGGATTGTGATGCCTCCTGCTTTGGTCTTCTTCTTCAAAATTACTTTGGCTATTCGGGGCCTTTTGTGGTTCCATATGAATTTTAGGACTGCTTGTTCTAGTTTCGAGAAGAATGCTGGTGCAATTTTGATTGGGATTGCATTGAATGTGTAGATAGCTTTGGTTAGTATTGACATTTTAACAATATTTATTCTTCCAATCCATGAGCAGGGAATCTCTTTCCATTCCTTTATATCTTCTTCAACTACCTTCATAAGCTTTCTATAGTTTTCAGCATACAGATCTTTTACATCTTTGGTTAGATTTATCCCTAGGTATTTTATGCTTCTTGGTGCAACTGTGAATGGGATCAGTTTCTTTATTTGTCTTTCTGTTGCTTCATTGTTAGTGTATAAGAATGCAACTGATTTCTGTACATTGATTTTGTATCCTGCAACTTTGCTGAATTCATGTATCAGTTCTAGCAGACTTTTGGTGGAGTCTGTCGGATTTCCCATGTATAGTATCATGTCATTTGCAAACAGCGAAAGCTTGACTTCATCTTTGCCAATTTGGATGCCTTTGATTTCCCTTTGTTGTCTGATTGCTGATGCTAGAACTTCCAACACTATGTTAAACAACAGCGGTGAGAGTGGGCATCCCTGTCGTGTTCCTGATCTCAGGGAAAAAGCTCTCAGTTTTGCCCCACTGAGGATGATGTTAGCTGTGGGCTTTTCATAAATGGCTTTTATGATCTTTAAGTATGTTCCTTTTATCCCGACTTTCTCAAGGGTTTTTATTAAGAAAGGGTGCTGAATTTTGTCAAATGCCTTTTCTGCATCGATTGACAGGATCATATGGTTCTTATCTTTTCTGTTATTAATGTGATGTATCACGTTGATTGATTTGCGAATGTTGAACCAGCCCTGCATCCCAGGAATGAATCCCACTTGATCATGGTGAATAATTGTTTTTATATGCTGTTGAATACGGTTTGCTAGTATCTTATTGAGAATTTTTGCATCCATATTCATCAGGGATATTGGCCTGTAGTTCTTTTTTACTGGGTCTCTGTCTGGTTTGGGAATCAAAGTAATACTGGCTTCATAGAATGAGTCTGGAAGTTTTCCTTCCCTTTCTATTTCTTGGAATATCTTGAGAAGGATAGGTACTATCTCTGCTTTAAATGTCTGGTAGAACTCCCCTGGGAAGCCATCTGGTCCTGGACTCTTATTTGTTGGGAGATTTTTGATAACCGATTCCATTTCTTCGCTGGTTATGAGTCTGTTCAAGCTTTCTATTTCCTCCAGATTGAGTTTTGGAAGAGTGTGGGTGTTTAGGAATTTGTCCATTTCCTCCAGGTTGTCCAATTTGTTGGCATATAATTTTTCATAGTATTCCCTGATAATTGTTTGTATCTCTGAGGGATTGGTTGTAATAATTCCATTTTCATTCATGATTTTATCTATTTGGGTCATCTCTCTTTTCTTTTTGAGAAGCCTGGCTAGAGTTTTATCAATTTTGTTTATTTTTTCAAAAAACCAACTCTTGGTTTCGTTGATCTGCTCTACAGTTTTTTTAGATTCTATATTGTTTATTTCTGCTCTGATCTTTATTATTTCTCTTCTTCTGCTGGGTTTAGGCTGCCTTTGTTGTTCTGCTTCTATTTCCTTTAGGTGTGCTGTTAGATTTTGTATTTGGGATTTTTCTTGTTTCTTGAGATAGGCCTGGATTGCAATGTATTTTCCTCTCAGGACTGCCTTTGCTGCATCCCAAAGCATTTGGATTGTTGTATTTTCATTTTCGTTTGTTTCCATATATTTTTTAATTTCTTCTCTAATTGCTTGGTTGACCCACTCATTCGTTAGTAGGGTGTTCTTTAACCTCCATGCTTTTGGAGGTTTTCCAGACTTTTTCCTGTGGTTGATTTCAAGCTTCATAGCATTGTGGTCTGAAAGTATGCATGGTATGATTTCAATTCTTGTATACTTACGAAGGGCTGTTTTGTGACCCAGTATGTGATCTATCTTGGAGAACGTTCCATGTGCACTCGAGAAGAAAGTATATTCTGTTGCTTTGGGATGCAGAGTTCTAAATATATCTGTCAATTCCATCTGGTCCAATGTATCATTCAGGGCCCTTGTTTCTTTATTGACCGTGTGTCTAGATGATCTATCCATTTCTGTAAGTGGAGTGTTAAAGTCCCCTGCAATTACCACATTCTTATCAATAAGGTTGCTTATGTTTATGAGTAATTGTTTTATATATTTGGGGACTCCCATATTTGGCGCATAGACATTTATAATTGTTAGCTCTTCCTGATGGATGGATCCTGTAATTATTATATAATGCCCTTCTTCATCTCTTGTTACAGCCTTTAATTTAAAGTCTGGTTTGTCTGATATAAGTATGGCTACTCCCGCTCTTTTTTGGCTTCCAGTAGCATGATAAATAGTTCTCCATCCCCTCACTCTCAATCTAAAGGTGTCCTCAGGTCAAAATGAGTCTCTTGTAGACAGCAAATAGATGGGTCTTGTTTTTTTTATCCATTCTGATACCCTATGTCTTTTGGTTGGCACATTTAATCCATTTACATTCAGTGTTAATATAGAAAGATACGGGTTTAGAGTCATTGTGATGTCTGTATGTTTTATGCTTGTAGCGATGTCTCTGGTACTTTGTCTCACAGGATCCCCCTTAGGATCTCTTGTAGGGCTGGTTTAGTGGTGACGAATTCCTTCAGTTTTTGTTTGTTTGGGAAGACCTTTATCTCTCCTTCTATTCTAAATGACAGATTGCTAGATAAAGGATTCTCGGCTGCATATTTTTTCTGTTCATCACATGGAAGATCTCCTGCCAATCCTTTCTGGCCTGCCAAGTTTCAAAAGAGAGATCAGTCACGAGTCTTATAGGTCTCCCTTTATATGTTAGGGCACGTTTATCCCTTGCTGCTTTCAGAATTTTCTCTTTATCCTTGTATTTTGCCATTTTCACTACGGTATGTCGTGCAGAAGATCGATTCAAGTTATGTCTGAAGGGAGTTCTCTGTGCCTCTTGGATTTCAATGCCTTTTTCCTCCCCCAGATCCGGGAAGTTCTCAGCTATTATTTCTTCAAGTACACCTTCAGCACCTTTCCCTCTCTCTTCCTCCTCTGGGATACCAATTAAGCGTATATTATTTCTTTTTAGTGTATCACTTAGTTCTCTAATTTTCCCCTCATACTCCTGGATTTTTTTATCTCTCTTTTTCTCAGCTTCCTCTTTTTCCATAATTTTATCTTCTGGTTCACCTATTCTTTCCTCTGCCTCTTCAATCCGAGCCGTGGTCGTTTCCACTTTATTTTGCATCTCGTTTATAGCGTTTTTTAGCTCCTCCTGACTATTCCTTAGTCCCTTGATCTCTGTAGCAAGAGATTCTCTGCTGTCCTCTATACTGTTTTCAAGCCCAGCGATTAATTTTATGACTATTATTCTAAATTCACTTTCTGTTATATTATTTAAATCCTTTTTCATCAGTTCATTAGCTGTTGTTATTTCCTGGAGATTCTTTTGAGGGGAATTCTTCCGTTTGGTCATTTTGGATAGTCCCTGGAGTGGTGCGGACCTGCAGGGTACTTCCCCTGTGCTGTCTTGAGTAACTTGCGTTGGTGGGCAGGGCCGCAGTCAGACCTGATGTCTGCCCCCTGCCCACCACTGGGGCCACAGTCAGACTGGTGTGTGCCTTCTCTTCCCCTCTCCTAGGGGCGGGATTCACTGTGGGGTGGCGTGGCCTGTCTGGGCTACTTGCACACTGCCAGGCTTGTGGTGCTGGGGATGTGGCGTATTAGCTGGGGTGGGTAGGCAAGGTGCATGGGGGCGGGAGGGGCAGGCTTAGCTCAATTCTCCTTAGGTGATCCACTTCAGGAGGGACCCTGTGGCAGTGGGAGGGAGTCAGACCCGCTGCCAGAGGGGTGGCTCTGCAGAAACACAGCGTTGGGTGTTTGTGTGGAGCAAGCAAGTTCCCTGGCAGGAACTGGTTCCCTTTGGGATTTTGGCTGGGGGATGGGCGAGGGAGATGGCGCTGGCGAGTGCCTTTGTTCCCCACCAAACTGAGCTATGTCGTCCCGGGGCTCAGCAACTCTCCCTCCCTTTGTCCTCCAGCCTTCCCACTCTCTGAGCAGAGCTGTTAACTTATAACCTCCCAGATGTTAAGTCCCTCTTGCTGTCGGAACACACTCCATCGGGCCCCTCCGCTTTTGCCAGCCAGACTCGGGGGCTCTGCTTCAGCCACGTCTTAATGCTCATTTCATTTAGTTTAGATCCATTTAGTTCAGTTATGATTAGTTACAATTGTTATTAATGGAGCAAGCAGAGCTCATCCAGGACAGGTGGGTGTCATCACCCAATAAACTGCTGAAGAACTAAAGTATAGGGGCAGCCCCGCTAGTGACACTGACAGCAAGCAAGGCCAAGGCTGAACAACAAGGGAGGGGAGCATTGTTACATCTTCTGAGAAGAAAACGACAGGAAGCTAGGGAGAGCTAACATTAAAAAAAAAAAAAAAAAGAAAGGAGTTTTTGTTTCAGGTATAAATTATTTGCTAATTTCCTAATGCCTTGAAAATGTCATAGCTTTTTTTTTTTTTAACGTTTATCTATTTTTGAGACAGAGGGAGACAGAGCATGAATGGGGGAGGGTCAGAGAGAGGGAGACACAGAATCTGAAACAGGCTCCAGGCTCTAAGCTGTCAGCACAGAGCCCGACGCGGGGCCTGAACTCACGAACCGCGAGATCATGACCTGAGCCGAAGTCGGACGCTCAACCGACTGAGCCACCCAGGCGCCTCGAAAATGTCATAGCTTTTATGTACCAACCAAAGATGTCCACAAAAGCAAACCCAGCAGCGGTCCCTGGGAGGAAGGCACAGCACTGGCGGATGTCACTGTGAATGGCCCTTTCCCCGCTGTCCTTACCCCTAGGTTCCCTGACAGCCATTTTCACATCAAATGTGGGTATGCACAATAACATGGCACGTGTTTTTTGAAAAACCATTTGTCCCTTGTACAAAACAGAACATTAACAAGACCGTACTGACTCCTAGGCAAGAATCTTTCACAGGCGATCTGCCCCGTGGCTGCGCCAGGGGAACGCAGCAGACAAGGAAAGGATGACAGAGCCACAAGTCGCACACTGAGAGACTGAACGCAGACCACGGTATCGAAGGACAGGAATGACTAACATTCTAGCATAGGGACTATGTGCCAGGCGCACCATGACTTTCCATGTGAAGTTATCTTGTTACATACTAACAGTTTCAGCAATTCAAAAAGCAGAGAGAGAAGAGTGGATTCCGAACGAGGAAAAAACGTCACTGGATCTGAAAATCTCGAACTGGCTGAGCAGTCTTTTCTTCCACGCCCTCCTCAAAATGAGGTATTTCTTCACGACAATAAAATGCTTTGGTTTGCTGATGTGTACGACAGACTCTCAGAAACACAAGACAGCACAAGATGCTGGTGTGAGTGCGCGTTGTTTCCAAGTCTGAGAAAAGCCAACATCCTAACGCAGCAAGCGAACTGGTTCATGACTTTCAGAGTAAATGGAGCACTCAGGTTTCAACGGTCAGGACACAGAGCCAGTGAGAAACCATTCCAACACTGAATGCATTACTTAACAGAGAAGGACAGTCCACAAAGTGCAGTCACTTACAGGACACATACACTTGGCTTTTGCAACCGCTCAAAGTAAGAAATAGAGAATTTCAGCTTCTATTTTCTGCCGTAAACAACTATGTTGAATAAAATATTAAAGCACGTTCTTCCACACACCCAAAAGCAACCTTGAGAGAAGGAAGAATTATTCAAACAACGAAGTGCTGAGTATTCAATTTTCATCTTTATTAATTTTATCCCGAATGCAAACACAAGGTATTCTGGATTAGAGATATCACTTACTAATTACCTCACAATAAGAAATAAGTGTGCTGTTACTGTCCTTGTACCTTGACCAAGGCCTTCCTTTTGGGGTGGCCAGGTGAGCCAGACGCCCCTGGGTGAGGTACACAGGGGACGGGAGGCCGGTCATGCTCTGCTTCTACACACTTCCTCTTCCCCTCCAAAGACAGAGTTCTAGGAGATGCAATGGGCTTGAATTCTAACCAACACTGTGGTGTGCAAATAAAATCTCTCCAGGAGCCAAGTGATCTTAAGAGATGACTCAGTTTTGGGCTTTATCCCTTTTGACCTTTAAAAACCCAGAGAGATAATGCTCTGGTCTCTCCAGCATCTTGGGGCTTAGGAACTGAGTCAAGGTCTAACCTGTGGTCCTCTCAGAGAAATAAGAGAGGTTTTATTATCCCTTCTGTTCAGAGCAATTTTGTAGACAAATGTCTACAAAGCTAATTCTCATGGTATGTGAAATAAGAATCGAGCTCTTTTTGGGGTGACACGGAGAAATATAGAAAGGGTTTTTTATGCGCCAGCACCGCAAGTCAGACAACGACAAGCACGGCCCTGAGGTCACTGGGGCTGGTGACCCTGAGCTTTCACATTTATAATCACGGGTTGTGAGACCAGACATGAGGTCCACTATCTGGTCAATGGAGAGGATAAAAGACGCTCCCTCCCCCCCAATTAAAATTCTGAATGATTACACTTTCAGCAGAAGAGTCAAAGAGAAATAAACTGCCTTCACCTGTGCCCCAAGGACTACGAGGGAAAGTGCGTATCAAAATTTGGTAGTAACTGTGGAGTGGTGAGTGTATATGTAGGACTCTCTCCTCAAAAAACAATTGTCACAGTTGGAACTTTAACATTAGTTTGTATGCACGACTTTGGAGGTTCTAATGAACTTCAAGAGGATAATTTAATTTGTATAGTTCCAGACTAGAGGTATCTCAAAGTATTTGAAGGGTGCATGATGGTGACCCAACCTAAACCAAACCCTAAGCCTACATTCTAAACTGAATGGTTCAATACGTTTTAATTCCAGGCTACAAATAGCTCCTTTGTAAGTCATGTTACCAAAATAATTACATGTCACGGCTTAACAAAAACCCAAATACTATATAAGTAAATAAGGCACTGCCATCAAATTATCATATACAATGTAGAGAAGAATCAAATCCACAAAGACTTCAGATACAGGAATAATCACAAGAAACCATAAAGCAATTATGGTAAATGTTTCTAGAACTGACAGAGATTCTTAAAATAAACAAGAACATCTGGAAAAGAAACAAACTTTTAAAAATTAAAAATTATTGGGGTGCCTGGGTGGCTCAGTCAGTTAAGCCTCCCACTTCAGCTCAGGTCAAGATCTCATGGTTCATGGGTTCAAGACCTGCATCAGGCTCTGTTTTGAGAGCCTGGAGCCTGCTTCAGATTCTGTGTCTCCTTCTCTCTCTGTCCCTCCCCTGCTCGTGCTCTGTCTCTTTCTCAATAATAAATAAGCATTAAAAAATGTTATTAAATAAAAATAGTAAGGGTTAAAATGTAAAACTTCCGTACTAGATTACATCTGGCTGAGTAGAGAGGGAGCGGACCAGAAGACACATGTGTAGAGTTTATTAAGAATGTATCACAAGGACACCAGGAAGTGGGAAACAAGAGAACTAAGACGTCTACAAGGTGAGTAAAGAGAAGAGGGTGGGCCGACTCCTGACTCAGGTTCCAGAAGAGGAGGAGTAGAGCAGAGTGAAGAGTCCAACTGACCTTGCCCACAGATGAACAGGAGCAATCTAAATTCAAAAGCCCATAAGGGGCGCCTGGGTGGCGCAGTCGGTTAAGCGTCCGACTTCAGCCCAGGTCACGATCTCGCGGTCTGTGAGTTCGAGCCCCGCGTCAGGCTCTGGGCTGATGGCTCGGAGCCTGGAGCCTGTTTCCGATTCTGTGTCTCCCTCTCTCTCTGCCCCTCCCCTGTTCATGCTCTGTCTCTCTCTGTCCCAAAAATAAATAAAAAACGTTGAAAAAAAATATATATAAATTCAAAAGCCCATTAAATCTTAAGCAAGATTTCAAAATGAATGAATTAAAGAGAGAAAGAAAACAAATCCATGCTGAGTCTCAGTAAAACTGCAGAAAACCAAGGCAAAGAGATCTTAAAAGCAGTATGAAAGTAAACATAAATCAAAGGAGCAAAAATGGACTTCTTAGCAGCAAAAGCAGAGAGCAGAAAAGAGCAGAATCATCTCACTGTACCTTCAATATAATGAGACAGTAACTGTCAATATGGAAAAATAAACATTTGAAAACAGAGGACGGGGCGCCTGGTGGCTCAGTTGGTTGAATGTCCAACTTCGGCTCAGGTCATGATCTCGCAGTTTGTGAGTTCGGGCCCCGCATCGGGCTCTGTGCTGACAGCTCGGAGCCCGGAGCCTGCTTCGGATTCTGTGTCTCCCTCTCTCTGCCCCTCCCCTGCTCATGCTCGGTCTCTCTCTCAGAAGTAAACAAACATTTAAAAAATATATAAAAACAGAGGATACATTAAAGGCATTTTCAGAGAAATAAGGATGCAAAGAGTTTCCCACGAAAGGACTCCTGTGACTTCAGGAAGGAGGGGAGGATACTCACCCGAAATGTCCTGGAGGCAGGAAGGAGTACAGGACAGTGAAGGCATGGGACCCGGTCAGAACAAGCATGAAGTGGAAACAACAGCCAAGACTGAAACACGTAACAGTAACTCCATATGAGGCTGGGGTTGTGTATAATGTCCTCAGCTTCTTCAATTCTCTTCCATATAAGTAAATATATTTACATTAACTTTGATAAGCTAAGTTGGTACGATAAACTATCTAGGATGCCACTAAAAAGGTAGAAAGCATGTACAATTTGTAAACTGTGAGAGAAAGACATCAGAGAAAACAATCAGTCCAAAGGAAGATTAACAAAGGAATGAAAAGAAGAAAAATACAAGACATAATAATACGAAGTAATCCAAAGTAATATTAAATAGATGAAATGATCCACTTAAAGATCACAAAAAGACCACCTATGGGCTCTTTGTAAGATGCACACATATAAAAAGGTCCAAAAGCTGAGAATAGAAGTATGAAATAAGATAGAGCTAACCAAGAATAATTAAAAGAAGGTTCATGCAGATTTACTAATATCAGAAGAAAAACACTTTAAGAGTTACAGAAAATTACTTTACAATGATTTAAGTTTAACCTATCAAGAGACAGTGTTCTGATTTTACATAACTCAAAAAGTGACAGTAAAAAACCATTTTATAAATGTATGAGTCATGAACACTTAAAAAACTTAATTTTGGGGTGCCTGGGTGGCTTAGTCGGTTAAGCGATTAACTTTGGTGTGGTCAGTTCGAGCCCCATATGGGGTTCTGTGCTAATGGCTCAGAGCCTGGAGCCTGCTTCAGATTCTGTGACTCCCTCTTTCTCTGCCCCTTCCCTGCTCATGCTCTTTCTCTCTCAAAAATAAACATTAAAAAAAAAGTTAAAAAACTTAACATAATTTCAACATGGCAGTCAACCACAGCAGAACACGTCTTCTTTTCAAAGATAACACACAAAAAAAGTTTCATAATGATATAATGGGCCATAAAGCAAGTCTCAACAAGTTTCAAAGATGCGTGTCATAGGACAGCATTCTCTGATAACAAAGAGTAGAAATCTGCGACTAAAAGTAACCAGGAGAGCCACTTATGAATAAAAACGCATGAAAGAAGTAGAAGTCATAACACAACTTAGAAACTGTTTAAAAGTGAGTAGCAATGAAAACATAAAAGTAAAAATTTGAGGGGTACAGTTGCAAGAGTGTTTAAATTAGGAATAGGAGGAGGGGGATCACTGAAGCAAACACCCAGTCAAGAAGCAAACACAACAGAAGAACGAACGAAGAGCACGCCTGGCTTGTGGAAGGGAGGTTGTTTCTCAGCTCCCATCCGCCCACTTTGCTTTTCTTCCTGTAGCTCTGTGATGCCCAGGCTGAGACTCCTGCAAATTGAGGGTTTCTTGCCAGCTGAGGCCCCATGAGGTTCAGCCACGTGGAATTTGCAGAGGAGAAGGGAAAACCCAGGGGCTTCTCCTGGGGGTGCTCCCGGCACCAGTCCTACAGCACCCCCAGCAACAGAGGTTCCAGCACTTCTCAGGGGGCAGCACCCTCCTGCACCTGAGTCCCCGCCCCTCCATGGGCCCCTCCATGGGGCTCTGCCTGCCATTCACCCCAGACTCCTCCCTGCTGTCCCCCAGCCCAAACAAAAGGTGGTTGCTTCTTGCAAACATGTGCTTCCAACTCTTCCTTTTTGTCTTTTCTGGCCATGCAACGTATGTATAACCAATTCCCTTGTATTAAATCATCTGTTGAAATACCTAGTGTGTTTTCTACTGTGCTGTCTGCAATGGGACAGAGAGAATCTAAGTTAATGTAAGCTACACATTCCTTGTTGTCAAAAGGAGTGAAACCTGTCAGGGTCTGGGGGAAGGAGAGTGGGAGTGGTGGTGGGTAAAGCTTTACTAAGAATTAAATTCCAAAGGACATCTTTCACCTGGAGAATCAATGAGACAGGAGATCATACTTGCTGAATTTTAGATGTTTTAGGAAGAAAAAAAAAGCCACAAAACAAAATAGTTCTAAGTACAACTGAGAAATGTTTTTATCCAATAAAGGTATATATTATAGATATATTCCCTACCTTAAATTTTCTAAAACTAGGACATAGTCATCATATTTTATAGGATTTCACCTTAATTAAAAGGGAAGAAAGTCGAAAAGCAGTCTGAGAAGAAATAATATATTTAAAAGATAATTTTAGTTTAAGAATATAAGAAAGTACTAGTCTTATTGTTTATTCTAGAATTCTCTATTTTACTTTAATTGCAATGCACTATTTTAAAATTAAGCTATTGGGCCTAAAAGATTAATTTGACAAACATACAATCTACCATCTGAAAAAAGAAATAGTAAAATAGTTACCAGATCAACAGGTTCAATAAAAATTCCGTCACCTATTTTTTCCCCAACAATTCTCCCAGCCTAAAAGAGGCAGTTTTCTGTGTACCTCTTATCATGTGGGTAATCTCAGTGAGAGGTCGTGGGAGTTCTCAAGCCATGTAAAGGAGATGTAAATTGGTCAGAATGTCAGTAATTCTCATCAGTTGTCACCATCAACCAGGTATTAAAAATTGATGAGATGTAGCTCACGCATAATCAAAATTTCAAAGCATGAACTGATCTTTCAAATGCAAACGTGCATAGTACTGAATGAAATTGGCTTCTCTATCTGTTATACTTTTCAGTATTTTGCTCATTAAATTGTTTTTCAAGTTACTATTTTTAGCAGAAATCCGAAGAAAAATGTCACAAAATAAGATGTTACTAAATTATGCATCTGAACTATTTAAAAAATGATGTGACATAAATTAATGATTAACAAACTGATGCCGAAAGTTACAATTACATATTTATATGCATTTTCTCCTGAAATAGATATAATCACTACTACAGTCACTAAAAATTTAGAGATTCCACCTCAAGCATGAAAGACTAAATTAAGAAAAGATCTTGAATACGGCCATGGTATCAGGACCATTAGGGCTTGTTATACTAAGTTTTACAAAGCTACAAATCTTTAAAGGACTGAGAACAAAAAAGTTTAATGTCTGAAGAGTTCATGCTTTCCAAACTGTTCACATCCATTTTTTTATTAGATCGGCACCAGAGTCCTACAGGGATGGATTCTACTTGGGAGATGTCTTGGACGCGTTTCTCTTGCTCCGCGCTCGCGTTGCCACAGCACTGGCGAATGACGTGTACCCACTGCAACCCGGTCCTGCAGAAGAGTCCTGACTGTCCATCCAGTCACTCTGCTCCAAGCATTCCGGTCCCTCACGGGTCAGACTAACAGACATGGCACACTCTTCCATCTCTCTGTGACACCACACTTTGTCTTTAACCGAGAGGATTTCTCGCTCATTGTGTAACATTCCCTGGCTTCCTTTCAGCAGAATTAAGCATTCCTTCACCTGGGCTCCCCCAAAACATTGTAATACCTCTATTTTTGAGTATTATTATCAAATCTTAATAAACCATAGCACATAGCATCTAAGAGAAACATCAATAAATACTTGATGGATGAAAAATGAGTTAATGCATGAATGCAGAGAAGAGGTTGACGTCCCTTTTTAAGAAAAAGCTAACACAGAGTCCAGAAGTGATTCAATTAATGTCTCCTAGCTATTTAACGGGAAAAGATTAGGACCTGGGTGACTCCCTTCTAATTACTTTTCAAAAAATTATTATTATTGCTTAGATATAGTTAACCTTTAGATTTAGCTAGTAATTAACCATAACCTCATAGAAATAATGATGAAAAACTAAAAAAGGAATGTAGTACTAAGTTGTTGCATTTGAAACATTTATATGCATAAATTTCAAAACTCTTACAAAACAGAATTCCTATTCCTAAGGGCCACATCTTAATTTGCCTGGTTTAAAATACGACCTTCATGAGAATTGTTGTGCAAGTTATAAATTAGTATTGGGAACCATGGAGAGGGAAAGGAGTAAAATGCAGGGATCTTATCTGGCCATCACTGGTGGCTGGCATGGCGAGCCTATTCAAGGATATGGAAACAGCCCTCGGAAACTCCTCACACACAAATCTGAGGTGGTTTGTGCACACAGCACTCAGGTCTGCTAGACTGTGGAAGAAGCTTAGAAGTAAGGTTGGATATGGAGCCATGCGGTGAAAAATTCTTTTTCCCTTAGTAAAATTAATGTGATAATAATAAGAAATATGATTTGAGAAAGTATCTATTAGAAGGAGAGTCAAATCTGGAGTTTTCTGTTATCCGTATGAGAGAACATAAGTCTAAATTATGACAATAAATTCAGGAAAGAAACGGAAGAGATAAAAAACAAATTGTAGCAGAATGAAGTGTAAGACACTTGCTACATTAATACGGCCAGTATGAGTTTAACATAATGGTAATTTTGAAATAATCTATATTTATCTTACATACAAAAATTAGAATGAAATTTTAAAAGTTACGCTTGTTTCCAGACAGGAGAGCAAACAAACTATGTCCCACCTGCGAATCCTGTCTTGGGCACAACAAGAGAACACTACACCAGAAGATGGGACCCTGAGAATGGGAACGAACATCTGGGAGACCCTTGTAAACAGTAGGGTATGGTGACCCACTGCCGAAGAGGGCTGGGCCCCAGGCTGGGGCAAGGCAAGGGAGAATTCAGGGTTGCTGACTTTACCACAGCCCTGAATGGATCACTGTCCAACACGTCACCACTTCAGGGCTAAAAACAGCAATATGAAGCCACAGTCATGGATAGCGAGGTAGTTGATAGGACACAGCATGTAGTCCAGCTGGTGTTGGAAACGGAGCTAAACGGCTTCCAGTACAAAGGCTGGCACTTGGAATTACAAGGGCTCAGATTATCAAACAAACAGATACAAACAAATCCACACCTGTTTACACTATGGTAAAACATCAGGATATAAGAGACAGAACATTCTTAGAGGAAAAATATTAATCAGTTACAAAGAAATAAGAATTGGATTAACAGTGAACTTCCTCAATAAAAAGACCTAATAACCTTATACGTAAAGGAGCTAGAAAAAGAACAAAAAATCCCAAAATCAATAGAGGGAAGAAAATATAAGATGAGAACAGACATAAATGATATAGAAACTAACAAAACAATAGATCAATGAAACCAGGAGGTGGTTCTTTGAAAACTCTTAGCCAGACTCATCAAAAAAGAGAGAGAGAGAGAGAGAGACGCACACAAAGGACTCAAAACCAGAAAAGAAACAGGAGTAGTAACAACTGACAGCACAGAAATACAAAGGATTATAAAAGAATATTATGAAAAATTATATGCCAACAAATTGGACAACTTAGAAGAAATGGATAAAGTTCTAGAAACACATAACCTCCTAAAACTGAAGCAGGAAGAAATAGAAAATTTGAACAGACCAATTACCAGCAGTGAAACTGAATCAGTAATCAAAAAACTCCCAACAAACAGAAGTCCAGGACGAGATGGCTTCACACATCAATTCTACCAAACATTTAAAGAAGAGTTAATACCTCTTCTTCTCCAACTACTACAAAAAATAGAAAAGGAAGAAAAATTTCCATATTCATTCTATGAGCCCAGCATGACCCTGACACCAAATCCAGATAAAGACAAGAAAAATAAGAACTATAGGCCCATAACTCTGATGAGCATCAATATAAAAATCCTCAACAAAGTATTAGCAAACTGAATCCAATTCCACATTAAAAAAATCATTCACCACAACCAAGGAGGATTTACTCCTGGGATGCAAGACTGGTTCAGTATTTACAAATCAATCAACATGATACACCACATCAACAAGACAAAGGGTAAAAACCACATGATCCTTTCAATAGATGCAGAAAAAGCATCTGACAAAGTACAACATCCGTCCATGATAAAAACCCTCAAGGAAGCAGGTTTAGAAGGAAAATACCTCCACATAATAAAGGCCTTACGTAAGAACATGCACAGGTAACACCGTACTCAAGGGTGAACAACTGACAGCTTTTAGCCTACGTTCAGGAAGAAGACAAGGATGCCCACTCTCACCACTTCTATTCAATACACTACTGGAAGTCAGTCACAGCATTCAGACAAGAAAAAGAAATAAAAGGCGTCTGACTTCATAAGGAAGAAATAAACTTCCGCTATGTGCAGATGATACGATACCATATGTAGAAAACCCAAAGGACGCCACCAAAAAAACTACTCAATAAATGAATTCAATAAGGTTGCAGGATAAGAAATCATAGAGAAATCAGGTGCAATTCTCTACGCTAACAATGAAGTAACAGAAAGAGAAATGAAGAAAACAGTGCCATTTACAAGCGTACCAAAAATAACCAAATACCTAGGAATAAACTTAGCCAAGGAGGTCAATGACCTGTACTGTGAAAACCGGAAAGCAATGATGAAAGACACTGAGGATGGCACAGGAAGGAAAAAGGAAAAACATACCGTGCTCATGGATTCAAAGAACAAATACTGTTAACGTGTGCAAACTACCCAAGGCAACAGACTGTGAGGTCTGTTTCTAGTCTTGGTAGCATGCTTGTGCTCTCTCTCGCTTGCTCTCTCTCTTTCTGTGGCGCACACACACACACCCCTAAGAACTTGCAATTGCCATCCAGCATGGCTGAGATACCCCATTGATCCTGTCTTCGTAACGGAAAGTGGTCCTTATGCTCGATCCAGACAGACCTTGAGCAATGTCGAACACGCCTGTCTCTTCCACACCCACCCATCTGATGCCACCTGAGAGGACGCGGACTCTCCCGCAGCTCCCAGTGCCAGGACTACATTTCACACAAAAGAAAGTTCACACATGCTTAGTGCCTAGGCACGTATAGGTGTGAGTGCTGGCCAACCATTCTCAGTGACGTATCACATTCAAGTTCACTTCACAAAGCAGAAGTCATTTGTTCTTCCCTGCTTCTGTTGCAGTTTATGATAAAACCAGTTCATGATTCACAAAGGCTGCAAATTAACCCAAAATGCATGGTCATTTTCTACTTCCTTCTTTCTTTAGTTTCAAACAATGTAAACACCACTCAGAAAGCTAAATCCAAACAATACAAACATAATCCCAAAATTATAAAATACAATTTCTTTGTAAAATCAAGCCTTCTGAGGGAAAAAGGCAGTCAAATTTCCCTGTATAATAAAGGACTGTGGCACTAAATGCATTTAACTTCCCACACTTCCCCTCCTGGTTATTAATTTAAAGGAAAGCAAAGGCTGGTTTAAGAATAGTAACTCTCCTGTGAACCAGTACAAAGAACGGATCAGGACCATGACTCCATATCAGGAATACGAGCAAGGTGATTCCTTGTACGGCCAGGGCAGAGGGGAGCACGGCGCAGGACACCAGGGCATGAAGCGCTGTCCCTGCTAGACGCCCCTCACACTGACTGTGTCAAGCTTTACCAGTGGGGCGATCCGAATGGAAGCAGTGATCCCGGTGAGCTGGGGTCAGTGCTTCCTGGGATTCCTGATGATCCCCATGTGTTGAGAATGTCATAACAACTCAAAATCACAATACTGTAAGGTTTGAGGATTTTGAATTTTTAGAAGCTTTTAACCTTTCTCATAGGTTCTGAAATTAGCTCTATTTGACATCCCTCATTTTAAAAGGTTAGGCCTGAGATAGAGGCATTTTTACACTAACACTAAACTGATGGACTGTATAGTTTTGTTTTTGAATTCGAAAGAATAAATCCCTATTCAATAAGAACAGGAACCACAATATGCTAACGACTGCCTCGTGAGCAACTACTCTATCATCTACCGTAACTACCCTACAATACAAAACTAAGTGGGTTCCAGCCGATGAACTGTTTCTCCTCAGCACTGTGAGTCCTGTGAAACATACCACCTTCACCAGCAGGCGCTGACTTTATAGAAGGAGGAAAGACAAGGCAAGCAGCGAATACAGTGACGTACAGCAGGTACAGGGGATGACCCGGCACATCACCAGGATATGACAATCACACCGGTCACCCCGCTTCTTGGGCTGATCTGCTTCTGTTACTATTATGTCCCCACCTCCTTCCAGGACACTGGTGTACATAAGAGGCAGATCAACACAGAATTTTACCATCAGGGAAGATTTGGGGATAAAACTGGAAAAAAAAGACAGGGAGAAAAAAGGGGGCCCGATCCGAATACTGTTCCAGTACTAACCTGGTTTAGTTTCTTCCAGAGATTGAGGACAGGGGACAGTTCGTTAGACCAGATTTCTCTATCAAATTTGCAACCAGCTGTTACTGATCTGCCCAAGATCCTCAACTGTGAAATAACCTAAAATAAAAACATAATAAGCAGAAAAAATTGAAAAGAGAGAAATAGTATGGGCCCAAAAATAGCTATATTTGTTTTATAAAAATAGAGACTAAATATAAACAAGTTTTAATCCCATCATCTCTATTCAATTGCCTTAACATGTAACTGATTTACTTAAGCAGTTAAAAAATAAAGAAAAATATATTTCAGTTTGACTGACTCAACTTTACAATTTCAACATGCTGATTGATTACAGATCGTTTTTCTGAAAAGAGGCAATGGTAGGAAAGACAGTAAATAGCATACCACACTACATCAAAGAGTGAAACAATTTTAAGTAATTATTTGTTGGTACAAGTCATTACAAACCCAAGTTTTCGCGCTCTGCATTAACGTTAAGTGGCCACGTAAACGTTTCCTCTGCACGAAGACTCTAATGAAAGACACACAGACAGGGGGCGGGGTGCAAACCAGGCGAGGTACACAGTGCTCCCCACTGGGGGCGCCCCTTCCGCGACCTTCTGCTGATCCCCATCGAAATCCACTCACACACATTTCCTAACACCGTGCTCTGCGACGTGGGCTTCGGCAACGATAACTGACTTGCTACTTCTCCAGCAACGAGGCAGAGGTAATGAGGGTACTGATACCGGGCTGGAGGTAACGGGGTGGGTACAAAATCAGCGCGGTATCTGCGGGCTGCTCTTGACAAGCACTTCAACTCAAGGTCAAAATTGTGCTCTCAAGTGCTTCTCTGACATAAAATAAACCCAAAACGAGAGGCATGCGTTTTCCAAAGCTACCATTTTTAACACCAACCTTTGCAGCATGCTGACTACATTTCTGTTTTATTTTTTGAAAAATAAAAGATGTAGATTGCAAGATTTGAAAGATGTAGATTGTTTTTCCTTTGTTAACAGATTGGGCTATATTTCATAGTTGTTGGATGCTTGTATTAGTAAAGTTCTTAACAAAATAAGGGCCATAAATCTTTCAAAATCAACACACTACTCAATTGTTAAACATCCACCATCATGCTGTAAAACTCAAGTTACTTCTACAGCTTTTGATTGATTCTCCAATCTTGAAAAAATCATGGTGATTCAGGGTTTCATTTTCTTTGTTTTTCTGATAAATTATTTTCATTTGCTCTAGCTGAACCCTACAACAGCAGCTAATTCATCAACTTTGCCACACCACAAAACACCGCTAGTTGGTAGTCAGAAGAAGTGCTATTTTAACTCTGGTAACATTCGCTATCACTTATTTGTATTTTAAATTTGTCAAACAAGCCAGGAAACAAATAAGGATGCAAAGGGATGTCTAAAGGAAAAGAGATGCAAACTTTTTTACAAGATGCTAAAAACTATTTTAAGAATAAAATACTTGCCAGCTCAAAAGGCCATGCTTTCTGTCCTAGAAAAACAATATGAGAGGTTTGCTTTTCCTAATAACACTATGATAATATACTATAATCTTTAACAAACAGATTAATAAAAAGAGAGTTCAAATACATAATGATATATTTTTACCATGAGAATAGACCTATAACTTAGAATTGTGGACCATCTTTTGTTCTTACAAAATCTCACATATTTATCTTTTTAAAAAGCACAGGTAATAAAATCTACCCATTATTTACATTTTAAACCAATTAAAACCTACGTTAGGGATGCCTGGGGGGCTCAGTTGGTTGAGTGTTGGACTTTGCCTCAGGTGATGACCTCACAGTTTGTGAGTTCAAACCCCGCATCAGGCTCTGTGCTGACAGCTCGGACCCTGGAGCCTGCTTTGGATTCTGTGTCTCCCTCTCTCTCTGCCCCTCCCCTGGCTTGCACTCTGTCCCTCTGTCTCCCAAAAATAAATAAATATTTTTTAAAAAGTACTTTATTTGCTAACACTCCATTAAAATGGTGTCAAACAGGGTGGGATTCTCCACAAACAACACATTTACTTTGTTGTTCGTTTTGCCTTCTCTTGGCATAAAATGCTTCCCTGGCTTTCCTTTCCTTCCCTTGTCTTCTCTGTGGCTGACTTTGTCCAGTACTAATGTTACACTGACAGACTGCTTACATTTTCTAAGTCACCTCTGGTGTCATCCTTCTTGGAATGAGAGGGAATCCAATATTTGAAAACAAACACTCTCAATTTACAGATGAGAAAATGGACTTTCAGAGAAACTGAACAGATTACGTATTTGTTTCCAGGGATGCGTCAGACGAAACCCCTGGAGAAATCCTGTAACACAGCACGTGTAAAACCACAATTACACAACAGAATCAACAAAAAACCTTTTAAGATTTATGACTGAAGTACCTGGAACATTAAGGGAAGCCTGTATTTTTACCATTAAGTATTTTATTTTAATCCAGTGTGGCTAGTGCAGCGTTCTCACAGTCTCATGCATACAATACCGTGATTCCACGCCCCCGAGTGAACCATGGTGGTGCAGCTCATGTAGACCTATGCATCCAGAAGGCAGCATCTGCCCTGTGACATCGGCCCCTCCGAAAGGGCCTGGAGCTTGCGTTGCTGATTTACTTGCTATTATGCGTGACTTTCACATTGACAGAAAAGTTGCACAAATAGTACAGAGAACTCCCTTCAGAGACTTCACCGTGCCCCCCTACGTCAGCATCTTACAATCAGCGCACAATGATCAAAACCAGGAAACTAACAAAAGCACAGTACTACCAACTAAGCTATTACAACCTCACCAATTTTTCCACGAATGTCCTTTTTCTGTTTGAGGAGAATCTGGGATCGTATTGAGTTGTAATTTATCCGTAGTCCCACCCAAAACAATGACAGTCAAGGAAAGGCTTTCGTACCCTTGACACTTGTAAGCCATACTAGTCAATCACTCTGTAAAATGTCCCCTATGTGAGTCCAGTTCCTAAGGGTCAGAGTTCCAAAGTTAAGACCCAGAAACCCAGATTGGAAAGACTGGGACACACGGTTTGCTCCACCACGGATTTGGGCTGACAGTGTGGGCTGCTGGAAACACCATCATCACGAACATTCCACACATCAACACCATCAAACTTCAGTGAATGAGACGCTGGAAGAAAATTACAGCAGCAAAGGCTTATGTTTAAAAAGACACAAAGTTTAAAACTGAGCCAAACTTAAATAACAAAGTTGAAAATGGAGATGGAAGTAAAAGGAGAAAAAAATATTTAATGAAAAGACAACTGATAGAAAATAGAGCAGATAAAAAACCAAAAGTCACAGGCACCTGGATGTCTCAGTCAGTTACGTGTCTGACTCTTGATTTCGGCTCAGGTCATGATCTCATAGTTTTGAGTTCTAGCTCTGTATCTCGCTCTGCACTGACAGCAGGGAACCTGTTTGGGATTCCCCCTCTCTCTCTTCCTGCCCCTCCCCTGCTCGTGCTCTCTCTCTTGAAAAAAAAAAAAGTCAGTTTACTGAAAGGACTAATAAAATAATCATGAGATTTCTGAGTACACTGGGTGATATAAGATAAAGATAAAATGAGTTAAGTTTATTTTAAAAATACAATTTTTTAAAAAAAAATTTAATGTTTATTTTTTGAGAGAGAGCAAGTGAGTGGGGGAGGGGCAGAGAGAGAGAGGGAGACACAGAATCTGAAACAGGCTCCAGGCTCTGAGCTGTCAGCACAGAGCCTGATGTGGGACTTGAACTCACTGACCATGAGATCATGACCTGAGCTGAAGTTGGACGCTTAACTGACTGAGCCACCCAGGTGCCCCTTAAAATCCAATTTTTTTTTTTTAATTTTTTTTTTCAACGTTTATTTATTTTTGGGACAGAGAGAGACAGAGCATGAACGGGGGAGGGGCAGAGAGAGAGGGAGACACAGAATCGGAAACAGGCTCCAGGCTCCGAGCCATCAGCCCAGAGCCCGACGCGGGGCTCGAACTCCCGGACCGCGAGATCGTGACCTGGCTGAAGTCGGACGCTCAACCGACTGCGCCACCCAGGCGCCCCTAAAATCCAATTTTAAAAGGAACATAATTACAGATACAGGGGTGACTAAAAAACATTAATGAGATTATTTTGAATAGTTTTATGCCATAAAAAGTTACAAATTTGGCCAACAGAAATTCCTAGGAATATATAAACTAATAAAAGAGCCTCAAGAAATAATAGCAAAACTAAATCAGGGGCATAGTTTAAAAAATTAAATGAAAAGTTAAAAACCACCGTCTTAACCGCAGACACCAGCAGTTCACTTGAGGGATCTGACGTCACAGGAGCTCAGATCGCACACGAACCCCTCAGGGACTAGAAACGAGGCAGCGATCCTCGAGTCAAGTAACAGAGACTAGGAAAAACACTACCAGAAATAAAAGATGCTCAAAGATCAATTTTAATCCTGAACACAGACACAAATAAATATCGATCAACCTCTAAAAAAGACACACATGACAATTTTGAACGGATGGTTTAATGACAGGAAATGTAATTCCCCACATAAACGGAGGAGAGGAAAAACTGGAACCCGCAATGGAAATCCTCTGCTGTGCCTGCTCCTAGAGGGTCTGCCCCACCACCTGTAAGCCGGCTCATCTGCCGACACGCTTTGCCTAACAGACCGCGGCAGAAGCGACACGTGACTTCCAAAGCCTTCACTTGAAGAAAACTAGCAGTTCCCGCTCCGGCCTCGGGGCCCCGAAACAGCACACCAGCCTCTGTGAGAGGAAACCAAATGTCCCCAGCCGGAAGCCAGGGTCATCTGCACACATGACTAGGCTGCCTCGGGCCTCCCAGCCCCGTCAGCCCCGCAGATGCGGGCAGCCTCGTGTGCAATGCCAAAGATGGACGCGGAGAAATTACGCAGCCTCCCCTCAGAATCCTAAAAAAAGTCATGCAATAAATATGACTGTTTCAAGTCACAAAGTTTTGGGATGGCTGGCTGTGCAGCGAAGACTAACGGAATCATCAAGAAAAGCAGAAAACTCCTTGAACCCATGCTGTGGGTTGAGCGTCTGCACTCCCAGCGAAATTCAGAGTTAAGTTCGCGTCCCTAGCATTTGGAGATGGGCCTCTGAGGAAGCAGTTAAGGCTAAACGAAGTCCTATGCGTGGGGCTCTGAGCTGACAGTGCCAGTCTCCGCAGAAGAAGGGACAGCAGAGAGCTCTCAATCGACCTCGGTCTGTCTGCAAACATGCAAAGAGGAAAAGCCATGCGAGGCCACAGTGAGAAGACTGCCATCTACAAGCACCAGAAACTGAACATACCGGCCCCTTCATCTCAGACTCCCAGCCTCCAGGACCGTGAAAAAATGCATTTTGTAGTTTCAGCTGCCCTGTCTGTGGTAGATGGCCGCAGCTTGGGACAGCTCGACTGAACACTTTCAACCTGACGATGATGCCAACGTGATACATCCTACCTCGGTAGGAACCACGTATCGAATTCTGATCTTCTCCTGGGCTCCGGACAGGCGCCACGATGCTCTCTCACAAGGCTGGCGGCAGTGTGGTAAACAAGGGTATCACAAGAGTGAACAACGGACACACTCACAACCGTTGTGTTCTTCAGTGTCTGAACAGGACTCAGTGATTACACGGCACATTCAACACCTTATTCTACAATAGGTTTCGCATTAGAAGACTGCCTGACGGTAGGCTCATGTAAGTGTTCTGAGCACGCTTAACGGAGGCGAGGGAAGCTATGATGTTACTAGATCAGGTGTATCAAACGCATCCCACTTACAATACTGTCAGCTCATGAGGGGTTGACCAAGATGTTACATCACACCGTAAGCCAAGAAAGATCTGTGTTTTGTTAAAATAGCCCAAGCAGATTAATGCAGCCTTAAAAATGGTATCCACAAAACACAGCAAATATTAAAATCTATAATCAAATGTTAGAAACCCTTTAAAATGAGAGCAAGACAGGAATGTTGGCTATCATGACTTTTATTCAATAATGCACACAGGGATCTAGCTACCCCAAGAAACAAGAAAAGGCAGTTAAATGTGGAGAGACTGGAAAAGAAAAAAAAGCTTGAATCATTTTCCCAGACAATACAATTTAGCAAAAAATGAAGTAACTTATAATGTTTTCACATATATTATATTCATGCTATATACACTATATATTTTTCTATTTGTAGTTGAAATAAATAGAAATTTATTACATAATAATACTTTTTAACTTCAGCTCAAGTATTATGTCTTTTATCAACAGTAACTGGGGAACCCTTAAAATGTTCCTCAGTCAGTACTCTCACCCCCGCCCCTAAGATCTTCACACTCCCACGGGGTGCGTCCCCAGTGCAACAAGGTGTAACAAGCCTTGCTCAACTCCCACATGCCGCAGAAAGGAAGCAGTCACTCACACGTGAGAATGGGCTCTGGAAGAACATCGGAAGTTTATCTTTATGTTAATAAGAAGGAAAAAACCGTCCTCTACGTCTCTCACGTCTTTCAATAAAAATATTTACGCTGCTCACACACAAGACCAAACTGTGATTTGTGAGATGAGATTTCACTCAAGATCAAAAAGGAAATGTACATTCACTCCACCATGTTAAGAACTCATATCACCATTTTTTCAAGGCAATATATTGAAAGCCTGAAATTAAAATTTCAGGAGATCTCCTAGCTTATACAATCTAATCAAGCAAATTAGATATGAACTTCCCTTTCAACAAAGATGTTTCAATTTTACTGGGACTAGAAAAATATACCAGTTTTAAATACCAAGGTAGGAGGCTGAACACTCAGTTATGAATAATACATAGTAATGTTTTATATACAACTTCGGACAAACATATTATGTTACATATACACATCCAAACACACAAATAAAAAAAAACGTATTTGCAGCCTCTCAAATGAGTGGCAGCGTCACTTTAGTAAAGCCTCAAGCTGGACATAGGAACGTCCTTCAGGGAGCAAATGAATAAGCAAACTGTGGTACATCCATTCAGCAAGAAAATGGAACAGACTCCTGATACACACAACCAACATAATTACGCTGAACAACAAGCCAGACAGAGGGGCGTACTTAATTGTATAATACTTTTAAGTAAAACTCTAGAAAATGCACATGAATCTGCAAATGACAAAAGAGCAATCAGTAGTGGAAGGGGACAGGGGAGGGGGGACAGGAGGAAGAGACTCCAGCGTTACAGAAAACTTCAAGAGTGATGGGAATATTCATTATCTTGATGTTGTGAGGTTCTAACAGGTATATATATACACGTATGTATGTATATGTGTGTATATATATATATATATATATATATATATATATACACATACACACGTACGTAAAGCCTTATCAAATCATACCCTCTAAATGTGTTGATACTAAATATCGACTAACTTCAATAAAGTTGTAAAAACTGAAAAAAGGTAATTATTAAAACAACGTTAGCAGGACGTATTTCAAGATGGCAGGGTAGGAAAACCCTGAACTCAACTTGTCTCACAGACACAACAAATCTATGGCTACATATGGAATCATGTCCTTGGAAAAAGTTCTGAAAACTTGATGAACGGTGCCTCCTCAAACACAGGTTACAAGAGCTGCCTCAAGATGGGTAGAAGAGGTAGACATCCCTTGCTAAAAACCCCACAATCAGGAGGGACCTCCCCAGAGAAGTAGTTCCTCCCCATGAGGCACCCCAAACCTTGGGCCCTATACCAAAGACACAGCCCTGCAAATGTTGGGCTTTGGAAAGCAATGAATAGTTAAGGAGGAGAAACAGAAACATCTGGAACAGAAGACAGCTCCTGAAGAAGACACCCCCCCCAGACCAAGTGCAAAAGCAGCAGTCTGAACAGCATCTAGATCACTGGTGAAGGAGACCTACTTGCTAATCTTAAATTGACAGCTGGAAAGACAGGGACAAGTGGGGACTCTTACTGGGGACAAAGCACTGTGGGCATCATTTCTGCAATCTCATTCCACCTTGCTAATGCCGACACTAGCAGGTGCAATTCTGGCAATCATTCTCTATCCTTCTAGCGCTGCCAAGTGTGGTCCCAGCCGACTGTGCTACAGCTGCATAACAGTGACAGGGTAAGTGTCTTGCCCCCGGTAACACAGCCACATATCTAACAGCCAGGCAAGCACCTCACCCCCTCTCAATGTGGCCCTTTCACAGCCATCTGGGGGCACGTGATTCCCCTCTCATCCTCCCCCATAGCTGTGGCCGATCGACAGCTCGGTGGGGGTCCCGCCCACCTAACACTGCAGCCAGGGTTCTACCACAGACTCCTCACCCCCAGAGTACGGGTCTTGGGCTCATGGCAGAACGTGCACCTGGATCCACGAATGATCTACATATGACCACTCCTTCAAGGATGGGACTTGAAGCTGTTTCACCTAGTACAGAGAAATACACACAGGCAAAATGAGGATACAGAGGAATACATTCCAAATGAGAAAGACGGAATTCCATAAAAAGAACTTAATGAAACAAAGCCAAATATATACCTGATACAGAAGTCAAATGGTCATAAGGATGATAAAGAACTCAAAGAATGGATGAACACATGAGACTTTCGACAAAGAGATAAAAAATCGGGGTGCCTGGGTGGCTCAGTCGGTTAAGTGTCTGACTTCAGCTCAGGTCACGATCTCGCGGTCCGTGAGTTCGAGCCCTGCGTCGGGCTCTGGGCTGATGGCTCGGAGCCTGGAGCCTGTTTCAGATTCTGCGTCTCCCTCTCTCTGCCCCTCCCCCGTTCATGCTCTCTCTCTGTCTCAAAAATAAACAAACGTTAAAAAAAAATTAAAAAAAAAAAGATAAAAAATATAAGACCGCACCAAACACAAGTCACAGAGCTAAAGAATACAATAATTGCACTAGAAATACACTAGAGATGTTTAATGGCAGACTGGATAAAGCAAAAGAACACATCAGTGAACTGGAAGACAAAGCAATGGAATTCTCCCAGATAGAGCAACAAAGAGAAAAAGGAATTAAAAGAAGTGAATACATCTTAAAAGTTGTGGAGGCCAACATCAAGCAGAATAATATCCACATTATAGGGATCTTAGAAAAAGAGAGTGATAAAGGGACAAAAAAACTTATCAGAAAAAATAAGAGGTGAAAACTTCCTAATCTGGGCAAGGGAATGGACAGAAAAGCCAGCAAAGTTCCAAATAAGATGAAACCAAAGAGATCTAGACCAAGACATATTATAATTAAAATGGTAAAAGTTAAGGATAAAGAGAGAGCCCTAAAGGAGCAAGGAAAAAAAAAACAAACTTGTCACATACAAGGGAAACCCCATGAGGCTACCATCAATTTCTTCACATTAGCAGATGAGAGGGGCATGACACACTCAACGGTGCTAAAAGGAAAAAAACTTCCAACCAAGAATGCTCCACCTGGCAAGGTTATCATTAAGAATTGAATGAAAGAAAAAGAATTTTCTAGATAAGCAAAAGCTAAGAACTTCACTGCTAAACTGGATGTACAATAAATGTTAAAGAAATTTCTTTAAACTGAAAAGATGGCAGTAATTAGTAACAAAAAATATGAGAGTAATAATCTCAATGGAAAAATATATAGGTAGTGGATTAATCCACCCAACATTCAAACAAGATTTAATAACTATCCTTTTCAAACTCTTCCAAAACACTGAAGGGGAGTGAAAGTTTTTAAACACCCTTTGCAAGACCAGTGTCAGCCTGGTAAGAAAAGCAGACAAGAACACTACAAAAAAATTACAGGTCATGGCCACATAGCTCAGTGGTAGAGCGATGGACTACAAAAAAATTACAGGCTAATATCACTAATAAACATAGATGCAAAAACCCTCAATAAAATGTTAACAAACAAAAAAAAGTTTTCCAAACACAATAATACATTAAAAGGATGATAACTCATGATAAAGTGTAGTTTATTCCAGGAATGTAACGACGATTCAACGTCTGCAAATCCATGTGGTACATCACTTAACTAAAAGTTAAAAATCCTATTATCATCTCAATAGACGGAGAAAAAGCATTTAACAAAATTCAACATCTATATCTGGTTTAAAGAACTCTCAAGAGAGTGGGTAAAAAGGAAACATATGTCAATATAATAAAGCCCACATAGGACACTCCTACAGCTAACAACACACTCGATGAAAAAAAGATCAAAGCTTTTCCCCTAAGAACAGCAACAAGACAAGCACGCCCCCTATTGCCACTTTTATTTAACACAGCATTGGAAGACCTAGCCACAGCAATTAGGCAAGGAAAAAAAAAGTATCTAAATTGTAAAGTAGTAAAAGTGTCACTATTTGAACATAACAATACTACATACAGGAAGCTAAAGAATTAATGGAAAAACTGTTAGATCTGACACATGAATTCAATAAAGTTGCAGGATACAAAATCAACATCCATAATTCTGTTCTGTTTCTAATACACAAATTACGTAACATCAGAAAGAGACATTATAATTTGATCAAAAAGAATAAAGTACCTAGGAATAAATATAATCAAGGAGGTGAAAATACACCATACACTGACAATGGGACAGATGAAAGAAACAGAAGACACAAATAAATGGAAAGACCTTCCATGCCCATGGATGGGAAGAACAAATGTTAAAAGATCCACACCACCCAAAGCAATCTAAGGAATCAATACAATCTCTATATAAATTCCAATGGCATTTTTCACATAACCAGAACAAACAGTCCTAAAACTTGTATGGAACCACAAATGACCCTGAACAGCCAAAGCAGTCTTGAAAAGAAGAATAACACTGTAGGCAACATGCTCCCTTGTGGGGAATAAGCTTAGAAATTCCCTGGGCTTGCACCAATGGGTAAACAAGGCATAAAGAATTACAAAGCCATGGGGTGCCCTCACCCAAGCCTGGGTAAACAAAATAAGATGCCCAGAATAAAGGAGGGGCAGGCCAGGGACCCCAGAATAGAGAGGGAGGGGCAAAGGCCCCAGAATAGACAGGGGAGCAAAGGCACCCAATACAAAGGTATATGACGTAAGCAAGATTAGGAATCAGGATGAAAATGCCCCCCAATTTAGTACTAGAGCAGAAATCTGCTTTCACAGGAGGAAAGGACCAAGTTAGATAAACAGGTAAATAGGGCTATAGACCACTGCGCTACGGGTGAAGCAGCCCAGAGCAGAGATGGTTAACAAAAGAAAAGGCGGCCTGTCAACCCTGAGGTTATCCCCCCTATCTGTCTCATCCCCTGGGCCAGCTAAGATACACAGACACGGCACCTTCTGCCTGCCGTTAATAACCATCTGCCCATCTGCCAGGTGCCAGGATTTTATATTGACCAAAACCCTAAACACCGTGTATCTTCAAAACCCTCCTTTTCTCTCGCATCCCCAAGTTAATGTTCCCAGTTTCTTTGTCTCTTTGTAAGCCTTTGTTTGTAAGCCTTTGTTTGTAAGCCCTCTGATCTTAATAAATACGGGACAAGGACCTTTATTAGGGGCTCTTGTTTTTTCCCGGATATTAGCCATCTCTCTCTTTTAATCCTGTGTCCTGCTCTCTTGCTGGACAAGAGAGTACTTGAGACTTAGAGTCTACGACACTCCCTGATTTCAAACTATACCACCAAGTTGTAGTGATCAAAACAGTTTGGTACTGGCAAAAGTAGACTTATATATCCATGGAAGAGAATGGAGAGACAAGAAGAGACCCACATGTATGTGGTTAATTAATTTACAACAAAGGAGGCA
This sequence comes from Lynx canadensis, assembly GCF_007474595.2. Taxonomy (NCBI): domain Eukaryota; kingdom Metazoa; phylum Chordata; class Mammalia; order Carnivora; family Felidae; genus Lynx; species Lynx canadensis. The sequence continues at coordinate 1,758,183 of NC_044312.2, read as the reverse complement.
AGAATACCAAACGGAGAAAGGACAGTCTCTTCAGTAAATGGTGTTGGAAAATTAGACATCAAAATGGAAAATAATGAAATGACTTCCTCTTATCCTCCACCCAACAAGTAACTAAAAATGGATTACAGACTTGAATTTAAAACGTGAAACCATCAAAGTCCTACAAGAAAACATAGTTGGTAGGTTCCTCAACATTGGTCTTAGTGGTATTTTTTGAATCTGACAACCACAAAAGCAAACAAAAGCAAAAATAAACAGACGGGACCACATCAAACTAAAAAGCTTTTTTGCACAGTGAAGGAACCCATCAACAAACTGAAAAGGAACATACTGAATGGGAAGATATCTGCAAATCATATTATCTGATAAGGGGTCAGTATCCAAAATTTAGAAAGAACTCATAAAACTCAACACCGAAAACCAATGTGATTTAAAATTGGATAGGGGCGCCTGGGTGGCGCAGTCGGTTAAGCGTCCGACTTCAGCCAGGTCACGATCTCGCGGTCCGTGAGTTCGAGCCCCGCGTCGGGCTCTGGGCTGATGGCTCAGAGCCTGGAGCCTGTTTCCCATTCTGTGTCTCCCTCTCTCTCTGGCCCTCCCCCGTTCATGCTCTGTCTCTCTCTCTCTGTCCCAAAAATAAATAAACGTTGAAAAAAAAAAATTTTTTTAAATTGGGCAGATGACCTGAATAGACCTTTTCCAAAGATGAACTACAGATGGCCAACAGACACATGAAAAGATGTTCAACATCACTCATCAGCAGGGAAATGCAAATCAAAACCACAATGAGATAGCACCTCACACCTACAAGACTTGCTATTACCAAAAAAAAATACATTGGTGAGGATGTGGAAAGAAGGGAATCCTCGTGCACTACTGGGGGAATGTACACGGGGGTGACCACTTGGGAAAACAGTATGGAGCTTCCTCAAAAAATGAGAAATAGAAGTACCATACGATCCAGTAATGCCACGTCTGGGTATCTCCTCAAAGAAACTAAAAACAGTGAGTTGAAAATGCACCTTTTCAAATGCACCTCTACATTCACTGCAGCATTATTTACAACAGCCAAGATACAGTAACAAACAATGTAAGTGTCCACTGATAGATGGATGGCTAAACAAAGATATGGTGAATAAATGTGTGCATACTTTATATACATATAAGTATATATCATGATATATATGGAACATAATACATACATATAATGCAATACAAAGCCATGAAGAATGAGAGCTTGCCATGGAGACAACATGGATGTACCTTGAGGGTACTGTGCTAAAAGAAAGACAAATACTGTATGATTTCATATATATGTAGAATCTGAAAAAGAGAACAAAACCCAGACTCCTAGATGCAGAGAACAGAACGGTGGTTTCCAGAGAAGGTGAGGGTGGACAAAACTGGGTGACAGCGATGAAGAGGCACAAACCTCCAGTGACAGTTACGTGCTAGGAGTATACTATACAGCATGGGATCTAAAGTCAGTAATAGTGTATTCATTTTGTGTGGCAGCAGATAGTAGCTAGACTTATGGTGATCGGTTCTCAACTACACAAAAGTCAAATCATTACACTGTACAAATGAAACAGGATATTCTATGCAATTACGATTTTTAAATAATGTTAAGAAGTTCTGAGAATAACCAGGAAAGTGGAAAAGTGGTGTTTAGGGTCAGTACAAACAAACACTTGTTAAAAAAATTCCCTTGGGTCCCGTAACACCTAGTCCATATTGAATTTCCCTGATGGCCTCAACATTTGTTTCAGATTGCTTGAATCAGTATCCACAAAAGGTCATGCAGTTTTATGTATTTAAGTCCCTTTGACATAGACCAGTTTCTCTGAGCTTCCTTTTTTTTTTTTTTTTTTTGAATGTCATTAACAGGTTGATAAAACTGAGTCAGTTGTCCTGCAGAATGTCTCACATTCTGGATCCAGTGTTTTTAGTTTGTTCCCTTAACCCCTGGTGTTTCCTGATAACCAAAAATTAGTTCTAAAATCTCAATCAGATTCAAGTTCACTTTTTTAGAAGACATTTTCGGGAAGCGTACTTCATCCTGTGACACATCAGGAGGCACAGGGAGCATGCTCGACTGCTGTCGGCATGCAGGCCGGTCCCTGAGTTCACGTAGCACCAAATAATCTCTCTCTTGTAAATTTCCCCATCAATCTTCCAAGTAGTGGTTTCAAACTGGGAATCGTGATTTTATGAATCAGTGATTTTATTAAGATTTGTAAAAATGATTTTTCAAATTCTGCCATTCCTTCCCTATTACTGAGAAGTATTCAATAAAGAAAAACATTCTTTCTCAACTTTTCTTTCATGATCGTGAAATACCATTCACAAAACAAAGATAAAAGTTTGTTTCCTTTTTAAGAGCTATTTTTCAAACGAAGAGGCATTTTTACTTCTTACTGAACAATAACACATGTAAGCAAAACACCAAATTTATAATATTGGTGAACTTAGCGTTTCTTTATAAACTTTCAAAAATAACAAATATGACATCATTGTGCAAGTCACAAAACTAAAGAGACTGAGAATGTCTTTTGATCCTTTTTTGTCTCGAGTGGTCTCAGAACTTGAAAAGTAGCAGGTACTCTAACAAGGACCAGCCTACACTTAACAGTCAGAAGTCGATACGTGGTGCAGGAAAGTACACACCACCTCTCTTTTGCTGATGGCGCTGTTGGCGAAGCTGTTACTTACAAACAAGCTCCTGAAACATGAGGAAATACATTCAACAGAGAAGAGCATCTGGGCTCCCTGATTCCAAAAAATAAATTTACCAGGAACTTGAGACTTCCCTAATAACTGATGAAAAAAGTTTTGAGTCAGGATAAGTGCAGCTGCCGAGTTCATAAAAGCCATTCAATCCAACATTGCTAAAATTATTATACTAGCGATTAATCCGCAATCTTAAGCAACAGAAAAACCATCATTAAGAATGAACATAATCTGTATTTCCCTGATGAGGAGTGATGCTGAGCATCTTTTCATGTGCCTGTTAGCCATCTGGATGTCTTCTTTAGAGAAGTGTCTATTCGTGACTTCTGCCCATTTCTTCACTGGATTGTTTATTTTTCGGGTGTGGAGTTTGGTGAGTTCTTTATAGATTTTAGATACTAGCCCTTTATCCGATGTCATTTGCAAATATCTTTTCCCATTCTGTCGGTTGCCTTTTAGTGTCGTTGACTCTTTCCTTTGAAGTGCAGAAACTTTTTATCTTCATGAGGTCCCAATAGTTCATTTTTTGCTTTTAATTCCCTTCCCTTTGGAGATGTGTCAAGTAAGAAATTGCTGTGACTGAGGTCAGAGAGGTTTTTTTCCTGGTTTCTCCTCTAGGGTTTTGATGGTTTCCTCACATTCAGGTCCTTCATCCATTTTGAGTTTATTCTGGTGAATGGTTTAAGAAAGTGATCTAGTTTCATTCTTCTGCATGTTGCTGTCCAGTTCTCCCAGCACCATCTGATAAAGAGACTGTCTTTTTTCCATTGGATATTCTTTCCTGCTTTGTCAAAGATTAGTTGGCCATCCATTTGCGGGTCCAATTCTGGAGTCTCTATTCTATTCCATTGGTCTATGTGTCTGTTTTTGTGCCAATACCATGCTGTCTTGATGATGACAGCTTTGTAGAAGAGGCTAAAGTCTGGGATTGTGATGCCTCCCGCTTTGGCCTTCTTCTTCAATATTACTTTGGCTATTCAGGGTCTTTTGTGGTTCTATACAAATTTTAGGATTGCTTGTTCTAGCTTCGAGGAGAATGCTGGTGCAATTTTGATTGGGATTGCATTGAATGTGTAGATAGCTTTGGGTAGTGTTGACATTTTAACAATTTATTCTTCCAACCCATGAGCACGGAATGTTTTTCCATTTCTTTGTATCTTCTTCATTTTCCTTCATAAGCTTTCTACAGTTTTCAGCATACAGATCTTTTACGTCTTTGGTTACGTTCATTCCTAGGTATTTTATGCTTCTCGGTGCGATTGTGAATGGGATCCGTTTCTTTCTTTGTCTTTCTGCTGCTCCATTATTAGTGTACAAGAATGCAACTGATTTCTGTACATTTTGTATCCTGCGACTTTGCTGAACTCATGTATCAGTTCTGGCACACTTTTGGTGGAGTCTATCGGGTTTTCCATGTATAATATGTCATCTGCAAAAAGCGAAAGCTTGACTTCATCTTTGTCAATTTCAATGCCTTTGATTTCCCTTTGTTGTCTGATTGCTGACGCTAGAACTTCCAACACTATGTTAAACAACAGCGGTGAGTGAGAGTGGACATCCCTGTCGTGCTCCTGATCTCAGGGGGAAAGCTCTCAGTTTTTCCCCACTGAGGATGATATTAGCTGTGGGCTTTTCATAAATGGCTTTTATGATGTTTAAGTATGTTCCTTCTATCTTGACTTTCTCGAGGGCCGTGCTAATTAACAAATCAGGAGACTATAGATGCTGGAGAGGATGTGGAGAAACGGGAACCCTCTTGCACTGTTGGTGGGAATGCAAACTTGTGCAGACACTCTGGAAACCAGTGTGCAGGTTCCTCAAAAAATAAAAATAGATCTACCCTATGGCCCAGCAATAGCACTGCTAGGAATTTACCCAAGGGATACAGGAGTGCTGATGCATAAGGGCACTTGTACCCCAATATTTATAGCAGCAGTTTCAACAATAGCCAAATTATGGAAAGAGCCTAAATGTTCATCAACTGATGAATGGATAAAGAAACTGTGGTTTATATAGACAATGGAATGCTACTTGGCAATGAGAAAGAATGAAATATGGCCTTTTGTAGCATGTGGATGGAACTGGGGAGTGTTATGCTAAGTGAAATAAGTCATACAGAGAAAGACAAATACCATATGTTTTCACTCTTATGTGGATCCTGAGAAACTTAACAGAAGACCATGGGGGAGGGGAAGGAAAAAAAAAAAGGTTAGAGATGGAGGGAGCCAAACCGCAAGAAACTCTTAAAAACTGAAAATAAACTGAGGGTTGATGGGGGGTGGGAGGGAAGGGAAGGTGGGTGATGGGCACTGAGGAGGGCACCTGTTGGGATGAGCACTGGGTGTTGTATGGAAATCAATTTGACAATAAAATTTCATAATAAAAAAAAAAGAAAAAAAAGAATGAACACAAATCCTTTTAAGAATTTTGCTATGAAGCTGCTATTGAGTCTTAAAGAATCATAAAGTTCTGGAACTTCACGCCATGTTAGGGGGAAAAAAAACTGAATATGTAGCTCGCACTTAAAAATATATAGCTCTTGTAGGAAAATAAGTAAGCTACCTTAATTGAACTTCTTTTTCTAAACGAATTATAGCTAGTAAGGGATTTCATCAGTAAAAGCTGCCTCCCCAAACTTGCTGGCACTTTCGAGCAGCAGCACAGGCGTCCCTCTCACACCAGCTCTCTGGCAGGTCTTATCCCCCAAGGTCGGCGCCACCCAGCAGGCCAGTTCCTAAGGTGGCTCAGTCAGGAGGCTCATCATTGTGTGGCCCCCTGCTGCCCCTGCTGCCTCCTGGCCTCACATCCCACCATGTCGCTCCCTCCAAATGGGCTGCAGACACATCTGTCTCACTGCTGTCCCTGCACTTAAAACTCAGGGATGGCCCATAAATACACAGAAGGATATTCAATCTCAAAAATAAGAAATACAAGGTAAGACCACACCGAGATAGCAGTGTAACCCATCAGTTTAACAAATATGAAGGCATCCAAAAATACCACCTGGTGGGAATTAAAGGGTGCGGACACAAGACCTTCTGGGGACAGTGTACAGTAGCACAGAACTGAAACCACGCGCACACGGTCCATTTAGGGATGCACATCGTGAGAAACTCCTGCACTCGACAGACCATGAGACGTACACACAGGTACACAGCAACATCGTGTGTAGCAGTGCGTCATTTACATAATTATATGTACATTATGTAATATACATGATGTTATGTATGATTACACTACAGTAATAATGAATGAAACTACAGCTAAGCTAGTGACCTACACACCTTAGAAAAATAATGTAAAATGAGATATGCTAGTCCTAGAACACCACATGAAAGACACTGTTTTATAATTTAAAAATTAGCGGGGCACCTGGGTGGCTCAGTCGCTTAAGCATTCAACTTCGGCTCAGGTCATGATCTTATGGTTCATGAGTTCGAGCCCCGCGTCGGGCTCTGTGCTGACAGCTCAGAGCCTAGAGCCTGCTTCACATTCTGTGTCTCCCTCTCTCCACCCCCAGCTCCCCCTGCCGACCGCTCTCGCTCGCTCGCTCTCTCTCTCTCTCTCTCTCTCTCTCTCAAAAATAAACAATTTGTTTATTTTTGAGACAGAGAGACAGAGACAGAGACAGAGCATGAACGGGGGAGGGTCAGAGAGAGAGGGAAACACAGAATCTAAAGCAGGCTCCAGGCTCCAAGCTGTCAGCAAGGAGCCCGACGCGGGGCTCCAACTCACAGACTGTGAGATCATGACCTGAGCTGAAGTCGGAAGCTCAACTGACTGAGCCACCCAGGCGCCCCTAAAAAAAATTTTTTTAATTATCTAAAGGAAGCAATATACTTGTAAGAACAAGTGTGTGTGTGTAAAATGCATGCATGTAATACAAGTGTTTAAGAAGTACAAAGGTATTAAAGAAGTTTAAAACAAAAGTGAATGGTAGCTCCTTTAGCACAAAGGGAGATGAACAGAAGAATCATGTAAGTTGATTTAAGCTATTGGTAATATCCTTGTTCTTGCTTGTTGGTTCATGAGTCTCATTACATCATCATACTTTTTAATATGAATTATATATATATAAATGTTACATATGTAATCTTTTATACAGATCAAAGACAGTGTTTTGAAAAGATAGTAAAAATTTCAGAACTAAAGAAACACACAGAGGTCCTGCAGAAACATGCATCTTAAGAGAAAAATGAAGCCCATTCAAAGGAGAAGTAATACCAAGGTTTGTGGGAAGTTGCTATTTACGGTAAGTCTGAAAGGCCTTTGTGATGATGTCACCTAAAGGGAATAAAAGAGCAAGCCACGCAGATATCCAGGGATGAACGAAAATGAGGATTTTGTGCGACTCAGAATAGCAACGTGAGAAATTCTCAGTTTCTCACAACTGTAGTACAGATGCTTTCAAAGTTGAGGGTGCCTACGAATTCATGCCAAAACAGATTCCAAAGCCCCACTCAACAGTCCAATTTTACACATCTTGGATGCTGCTTAGCAATCCACCTATTGAAGATAAACTTGCCAAGTAATTCTCATGTAAGTGGCCAGCACCACCACCCTCAGACATTTTCCAGGCTTTAACTTAGAAAAACAATTATGTCAGTTTGAGGATTAATCTACATCCGCAATCGTGGGTGAACAGTTAAATACAAAAAGAGGGAAAGAAAAGAAAAAAGAAATGGTAAAGACATGGGTCTGTTGCTTTTACAGTGACAAGGAGACAAATCTGGGAAAAAGAAAGAGAAAACAACAGATTTGGATCTCTGAGATCTTACAGACCTATGGCCCGTTGTTGTGAAGGGAACAGTAATGTAAAGAGGTGGAGTCACAGACCGGGGCTGGGTGTTACTGGAGCAGACAAGTGCGCGTGGTTACGGAACACAGCTCCCACAAGAACCAAGTAGATACCCTTGTTACTTCTCCGAGTACTTCATTCTGGCTTTGAGGTTTCACCAATATGGTTAAAGCCTCACGTTCCTTACCGATTTTACATACCTTAATATCCAATTTCTGGTGGGAATTTTTAATCCCCAAGCCTTAGAAATACTATGAGGTTCCTTCATCCATCACGTGGTCTTATTCACTTGTTTGCGGCTGTAATTTTTTATGCCGCTACTTTCTCAATTCTTTGCAAAGTGAATGAACATTTGTAGCGAATACCTGATCTCCACCAGCCTCAGTGCCAGATGCTGTCCCACTGCACACACTACGTGGGCAGGAGTCACGATGGCCCCTCTTCTACACAGCCTCATCCTCTACGAGTTTAAGGTATCACCAGGAGTTTAAGATACGCAGGTACCATGGTATTTAGATCAACAATGGACACAAGTTCTACTTAGTCTTGTAATGAATATTCACTATAAAATCACGATGGCACTTTTGAATCACAATGAGGAAGTGGTACATCTTTCATGAAGCAGTGAATTAGGGAATTATTTCTGTAAAAACTGTTGCTTGCGCTAAAGACTCTTAAGTCTAGCTATAAAGCAATTTCTAAGCTCTGAAGGATTCCTGAGAATACAGATGCCGGATAATACTCCACAGGCAGTTGATTTAAACTGCATTACATTTTAATGTCAAGATACTTGAGATTTTCTTAACTTTTCAAATATTTCATTAATTTATTCACTTATCTTCCAGACTTCCCATTCATAAAGTTTATTAAAACACATGTTTGTGATTAAGATATGACCTGAGTTCCTAGGTCAACAGGTGACAAAATGCAAAAAAGACTATTTTACCAAAGACGTTTACCTAGCGAAAGGGTTTTTCTCCCCCACGAAAAGGAGGCGGTGCGAAACAGGAAACCTCTATAGAGAGAAGTATGGACTCTCATGATGGAAGAGGGCTGGAACCGCCGTGGGGGCAGGCCGGGCTGTGTGCACGTGAACTCATGCTCACTGACCCGGTTCGTTCACCTACTAAGAGTGTGATCTTGGGAAAAATAATCTCCGGTGGCCTCGAGCTTCTCAACTGTGAAGTGAGTTCAATAATGACCCTCATATCACAGTATTGTTTTCAGAGTTAAATGAGGTAATGCACGTAAAGTGCTTAGCAAAGCCAAATTCGGAAGGCAGGTAAGTACGAAACTATCACCACCACTACCATCGTCATGATAAACGTGTATTAACAAGGACCTAAACGACACTACGTGGGAGAATACAAAAATCACGATTTAAAAAAGACCTAAGTAAAGCTATTGACTGACACTGCTTAGTAATATGATGTCAGGAGTGCACACAGTACAGGACATCATTTTAGGAAAACAAACTGTCCTGAGACAAAAGGGATTCTACAAACCAGTTTTCGAATCTATTTTTCTCCTTGCTCCTAATGTCTTAGGACCAGAACTAGCCTTCATTTCCTCAAAACATCCTAATTTTCTCCTTTATTCCTAGATCATGATTCTTATACAATGCCTACGTGATTCATGCTTCCACTATTAAACCTGGGAGGAGCCTCTGACTGAAACATCCCGTGTAAAGCACACTAGGCGATCCTGTGATGCACGGCCTCAAGCAATCACACCTGGCTGGCATTGAGAAGACCAGGAAAACATGTCATTAGCATCCTGTTAACTTGCAAGCTGCTTATGTATTCCATTTCCTCATTTTTTCTTTCTTAAAAAGGAAACGCCAACACTGACCTAAACAAAAAAATCGTAAAATGCCAAAAGATGGCTTAAAAATGCAATGTTGGATGTTAAATGAAAGGCATGCCAGGTAAAATAACAGACACTGAAAAATACTCTTTAGTCATTTTCCAAAGAAATTATTTCAATCTTTTGAATTCTTGACACACACAGTAAGGATGGCCAATACATTTTCTAATAATTAAGGAAGTTTTGACTCTTCTGCAGTATCCTGTTATGTTTAAAAAGGTTTACCTTACATAGAAAGGTGCAAAGAAGATGTTTACAGCAGCACTATCAACAACAGCCAAAATACGGAGAGAGCCCAACTGTTCCTCGACTGATGAATGGATAAAGGAGATGTGGTGTGTACACACACACACACACACACACACACACACACACACACACACAGGAATATTACTCAGCCATCAAAAAGAATGAAATCTTGCCATTTGCAACGACGTGGATGGAACCAGAGTGTGTTACGCTAAGTGAAATAAGTCAGTCAGAGAAAGACAAATCTCATAGGATCTCACTCATGTGTGGAATCTAATAAATAAAACAAGTGAACAAAAGGAAAAGAGAGAGGGCAACAAGAAGCAGACTCCTCACTCTAGAGATCACACTGCTGGTCACCAGAAGGGAGGTGGGTAGGGGATGGGGGTGAAGGAGAGCACTTGTGGTGACGCACACCAGGTGATGTGTGCAAGTGTTCAGTCACAACATTGTACATCTGAAACTAATACTACACCGTATGGTTAAAAATTTGGGAATTGACATGTAAAAACTTAAAAAAAAGCAGCCTGAAAATAATCACAAGAGGTAAAATACATGTATTTTGGATGAGGCAATAGTGTTCAGTGTGTTATTTTACTGATTTTAACAAATCTCTTAATATAGAGCCATTTGGCTCCTTTAAAATTTATTTAGGGTGGGACCGGAATGTACTGTGCTAAATAAAATAAAAATTTTCAGTATGAGCTTGTGGGGTCTGTAGATTAAAGCAAGTCTCATGCTGTTGCTCTCAGGCTCCCGAGCGACATTTCCCTCCAACACCCCTTGTCCTAGGTTACCTGAGAACTGATCATGCGCTGGGCCGAGCGAGCGACGTTGGCAGGAAGACCGAAGAAACTAGGCTTGTCGTCCTCCGGAAGCTTTTCGATGAGAGCACGGTAGTCCTAAATGTGAACAAGTGGAAACCAGCTTTTCGGTAAGCACTGAACTTACAACCACTGAAATCAAATACTGGCAAGTACTGAAGTATCGGTTATTCACATGATTACGCTTTCCAGGTCAATCTCCCTTTCAGTCTGGGTAACACTCACTCAGTCATCTTCAGAAAAAATGCTCATTACCACTTGTTCATCCCTAGCTTATGTGATACTGGATTTTTTACATTAAACTCCGCACATTCGAAGGGACCCTGCACTTATTAAACCTGAGTGGCTGTGGCTACTGTGTCAGATGTCACATAACATGTTTCCAGGAAAGCCCCGTGATTACTTACCATGCATCCGACCCACGACCGATGTGCAGAGCGCAGCTCCGCTTACCCTAAGATAAATATTCCTGACACCCCAGAAACCTCCATACGCTTACTCTGGAAAGCAAAAAGCTCTCTGTAAACACTTTCCATAAAGCCATTACACAGTCAGTCCTCAGTCCGCTGGTGAAGTGTAATGAAATGCACTGATAATCCTCTCATTTCACCCCAAATTACTGTCAGCATTGCAAAGGCTCAATTTACCAAGCACAGTTAGAGTCCAAACTCTAGATGAGAAACCTAATTGTGGACCAAGGGGGAGAATTTATTCGGTTTGGCTCAAAGGTAAGACCTGTTTTGTTTGCTTGCTGTTAGGAAGAACGAATTATTTTCAAGGGGACACTGCATGTGCGTCTACACCATTCTTGCTGAACTAGGAGGAACAGCTGTTAAAGAGACTCCAGCATTCTTTCCCATCCTTGGCGGCTGTCTGACAACTATTTCCAGGGCAAAAGTTGAACTCCAGGAAGCCCAGGGTCTGCAAACCTGTCAAATTTTGGAAAGGCATGCTTTTTTTTTTTTTTTTTTTTTTTTTTTTTTTTGGAAATCTTTCCCATCCTGTCTGTAAGCAAACACTGGTTAACTTCGTCAAACCGTCGAATCCCAATACATAGAGGGGTGTAAGCACGTGCGTACAGGAGCACCCAGGGCAGGCTTGTATATGCGTGTGCAGTGTAGGGCACACGCAGGTGTCGTCACCCGCCCGGGAAGCTCTGGCTTCCTCCTTCTGTAGGACTCTACTAGACAGAAGGCCGAACACTGATTCTCACAAATCATCCTATAAATACAGAGCAACTTTTGTCTTATCACTTCCCTTTGTTCATTTCAAAATGGCTGTCAACCTCTCTCATCTCTACTGGCTACGTCTGCTCTCCCCGACAACTGTACGCCGACACGTTTCTTCCGTAACACGCAGCTGCACGTCCACACGGATTTCTCCGCACTTCGAGGCAAAAGGATATACACCCCATGAGAGCATTTACGCAAAGCTCAAAAACCGGTGAAACTAACGTCGGTATTAGAAGGGCCTCATCTGTGAGGGGGACGTGGCAATGAGAGGGGGCAGGAGGAGGACATGTGGGGAGCTGGTCACGTTCTGTTTCCGGATCCCAGCACTGGTTACACTCACATGCTCAACGTATAAAATTCACTGCCGAGGACATTAATGATGTGCACTTTCTGTGGGGCTTTTACTTTTCAGTTTAAACGTCAAATAGAGAGGGGAGACCAGTCAGTGCACTGTGTGAAATGAGCGCGCCATGAATAGCCATGTGACACCTCTATTTGCTGGGTGAGGCCCTCTCGCTAGGAGGTCAGCCCCACAGACGCCCCCGGTGCCCACACGGTCTGGAACAGGGCCACCGGCAGGCACACGGATATTTGGGGGCGCTTAGTCATGTACTGAATACATGACTAAATGAGTGAAAGATACTGAAAAACAAAACAGACGGGATACTTAACAGGTAAGACACTTGGTAATATATTCAATATTGGTTTCGAAACTTTTACTTTTGACAATTATGTCACTGAAACAAAAGAATCTTCTTGAAAAATACTTAGATGACAAAAAAGAAATGCATAATTCCGAGAGAAGTACACAACTGGATATGTATCCCTGTAATTCATGAAGAGATAAATGATTTTAATGTTCTAGGACATTATTTGGACTTTAAGCCAAGATAAGTTTGAGGCCACATAAATGAGACTTGACATCTTCGGGCCACATTTTGCGCTACTTTGTGGAAAAGAGGACTTCATCCTACCGGCTTTTGTGGGATGACTCAAGGTGGAAAGCTCCAGCTGGCTAAAGTAAATACCCCTCAATGACAACGTTACTACCAGAGCCACCAAGAGTGTAACCCTCATATGGTTAGAGCTGATTTAAATTTATAAGCCAGCAAATGAAGACAGATTTGTTAAAGAGTGTTGGACTTCTTTCAGTTTCCCTGTGCCCACTGGGAACTCGTGGACCCTCTCCTTGTGGATCTTCACAATGCTGTTACATTTGTGACATTTCCCTTGGCCACTCCCTCCAAGATTTCCCTACACACTGCATCCGGTTATCATCAATCAATCTCCTGTAAGTATTCAAAAGTGTGTAAGACACCAGAAACAGGCCGCATAGTGCATAACAATACTCCATACTTGTGAAAGGGAATTACTTGTGCATTTGAAAATAAACATGTATGTATTCAACCATTTAAGAAAAGGATTCAGGTATTTGGAAATAGATTACACACGATGAATTTTACCTACCAGAATGCTGCAGGATTTGGGGAGAGATATGGAATATGGAAAAACACTTTTCTTGTTCCTTTGGTTTGAAACATCAATTATTGAAGAATTAAAAAACTGTTTCAGGTATGACTGAAGAACTCTAAGGTCAAAATAGTTATCTATGCGTCCGCCATAAATAGCATTTTCAAGTAAACCGTGTAAAAATTCCCACTGAACATCTTTGGTACCTAGAATTTTAAAGCAAACTTTTATTAGCTTTATTTCTAACATATTAGAAATATTCTAAAAATATTCTAAATTATTCTGAGATATTAACTAAATTCTTGGCTCCAGTTATATTTATAGGATATGACAATATACATTTAACCAAGTTAAATCATTCCTTACAATCTCACTAATATGAATGTAAAGCTCATTAATAAATTCTTAATAATAATTAATATTAATATAATCATAGAACGGCTAGTATGTATTGAGATTATTTAATCAAGTAAAATTCCCCCAAATGTCACTTAACCTCATAACATAGAAATATTAAAAAGATCTAATTATACTGATGAATAAATTGAGGAATAGAGGCTGAGTGACCAAAATCAGAAAGTCACTCAGTCCCAAAGATCTGGACCCAAAGCTGTACTCTTATCGACCACACAGCACTGCCTCCTCAGATGGGAAAGTCCTATTTAGAATATATCCAAAGCCTATTTTTACATAACGATGAAAATCTCAGTTCATAAAAAAAAATCTGAATAAGGAAACTTGAAAAAATCACTTCACATATTGTAATCTTCTAAATGTCCTGATTTTAACAGTCAACTGTCCATTTCCTATTCTAGTAAAGAAATGTAGTATAAAACAACACGAGACTCTCAAGTCATTATTTCATTCTGCGACAAAAGCATTCTCTTGACCACAGTTCAGTGGTAATTTTAAAATGTAAGAACTAAACCTCGCGTCCGCAGTAACTATAGGAAACCATTACATTTATAGTAGCTGGTTCCCCTCACTACTAGCAGGGCTGGTCTAGGTGCATTTGATTACTATAAAGTCCGAGATCGCACAAAGATGGATGTCTGTGCTATTTCAGGCCACAGCGCACAGGTGATCGAGGTGGCCTCCTGCAGGACAGGGCGTCTGCAGCATGGAAGGCTGATTAAAGTTGCTTCCTGCCTACATCTTATGATCAACAGTGGCCAAACAGCTATAACAAGGGACTTCACCAGGACTCCATTTTCTAGTGCTACCTTGCTGTTTACTAAGTAATAGATTAGTAATGGAAAAGCCATTCATGCATAGGTAGGCCACCAGGGCACAGAGAAACATTAATGGACCTTCAATCTATAAAATACAACTAGCTATTACGTAAAATATATTTTATATAACTTTTAAGATCTTATGTGTCTTACACCCACTGTTCTCAAGGTGAGTTTTGTTTAAGATTAAAAAACCAGAACTGAAATCATAGCAATAGCAAAAACAGTCAATTACTGCTAACTTACTCAATACAGTCAATGTACTAAATATCAAATGCTTCATGGGGGCTTTTCTCATTCAACCTTCTCAAAAATTGAATCAATGGACATGCATCTGCTATCACCCTATTTTACAGATCAGGAAACTCAGGCATCAAGATTATACATGTGGCCCGGGTCTTATGAGCTACATAATTTCTCACCCATATAATTAGAGCTTTTTCCTTTTTTTGTACTTAATTGTGTACATGTGAAGAAATTCTAGAATCCTAAGATTATACAGTTAGATTTTTACCATGAGATGCACTATCACTTTAAAGCATGGGCCTCTTATTCATAACAATTCAATGGTGTGATATGTGTAAAAAATAATGTGAGGCTATTAATTAATTCCATCACAAGTGTCAAACATAATGACAAATCATTCAAACTCCTTGTTTTGGTATCCTCATCCTCAAAGGGCACTAATAATGATGATCTCATAGTGATACTATAAAAATAAAAGTTTAAAGCATTTTGAAAAATTATGGAAATAGCCCAAGTGTCCACTGACTAATGAATGGATAGAGAAGATGTGGTGTATGTATACAATGGAATACTCCTCAGCCATCAAAAAGAATGAAATTTTGCCATTTGCAAGGACATGGATGGAACTAGAATGTATTATGCTAAGCACAATTAGAGAAAGACAAATATCATATGATTTCATTCATATGTGGAATTTAAGAAACAAAACAGATGAACTTACGGGAAGTGTGGGAATAAAAAGAGGAGGGGAAAAAACTACAAGAGACTCTTAACGACAGAGAACAAACTGAGGGTCGATGGAGGAAAGAGGGTGGGGGATGGGCTAGATTAGTGATGGGGACTAAGGAGAGCACCTGTGATGAGCACTGGGCATTGTGTGTAAGTGATGAATCACTAAATTAAGTTCCTGAAACCAACGCTACAGTGCATATTAACTGGAATTTATTTATTTTTAAAGTTTATTTATTTATTTTAGAGAGAGAGACAGAGTGCGAGCGAGCAAGCGAAGGAGTGAGAATGAGTAAACACAAGCCAGGGGGGGAGCAGAGAGAAAGGGAGAATCCCAAGAAGGCTCCATGCTGTCACCACAGAGCCTGGCGTAGGACTTTATCTCATGAATCATGAGATCATAACCTGAGCTGAAACCAAGTCACAGGCTTAACCGACTGAGCCACCCAGGTGCCCCTAACTAAAAGGAGTTTAAAGAAACATTTGAGGGGCACCTGGGTGGCTCAGTCAGTTAAGCGTCCGACTTCAGCTCAGGTCATGATCTCGCAGTTTGTGGGTTCAAACCCCATGTCGGGTTTTATGCTGACAGCTGGGAGCCGGGAGCCTGGAGCCTGGTTCAGATTTTGTGTCTCCCTCTCTCTGTCCCTACTCCGTTCACACTCTGTCTCTTTCACTCTCAAAAACAAATAAACATTAAAAATTTTAAAGAAAATCTTGAAAATACAAAGAAAAAGGAAAATGACCAAGTTTCAATGCAAGCTAAAGCCTTAGTACATACTGTATTAATACTGAAAACAATCACTCGAAGAGTCAGAAAAGTGGCTACCCTTGGCATGCACTAGGGCACTGTGGGGTCATGTGTATCAAGGAGCAGGGGAGGCGCTTCTGGAAGGTTGGTAACACTCTGTTGAACTGGGATTAATTACAAAGATTCAATATATGCCCATTTACTAAATTTTAAGTTCATATACACTTTTGCCACGTGTAATTGAGAAATCTGCACCATGCAGAAAAACTCACTTAGAATATTATTTGGCATTCACTAATGGTGAACAAACGAATGTCCCACCTACCCCTACATACAGACTCAACACAAACATATCCAAATTGTTACTGAAGGTAGCAGCGAGATCACCACCACCCCACAGGACCCACATGTCCACCGACAGAAGTCACATGATCAAAGAATGACACACTATATTGCACTGAGAATAAATGACCTGTACCTGCATGTAACCATACAGACGAATCTCTCAAGACAACGTGAACTGAAAGAACCTAAGGACTAAGCAGTACGTGACGTACGATCCCAGCTGTACGAACACAGGCAAAATTGCTGTATATAGTTAAGAGATGCCTGGTGTTTACCACAGGAGCGGAGGGACAGGGCAGTGGGGGTGGCGGTGGGCGTTGGGGATGGTCATGACCGTAAGGCAGCATAAGATAGAGTGGAATCAGAATTACTGGTGATGTTATTTCTTGATTAAGGTGCTGGCTACATGAGTCTGCTCATTTTCTGGAAATTTCACTGAGATATGATCTTATAAGTACTTTTTGTACATATATCATTTAAAACTTTAATGTCATAAACATATAAATTAAACTGGGACTTGGCTACATACTAGATGTCCATCCCCATCATTCTGCCAAAGATATGCTACAGAATAATTTCTGGTGTCTGATATTAATTCAACTAACAATAACTGAGTGTCTACCCTGGGTCCTGCTACAGGCATTAAGGACATACAGCCAAAAACTTTGCTTTAAGGTAGATGGCGCTCTAGTGGGGACAGATGAACAAGGTCGCACTGACATGCTCCAACAACACGACCGAACAAGTGGGTAGAGAAGAGCTTTTACAATGACTTAGATTTGGTGGTAACGCAAAGCTTTTCTGAAGAAGAGCCCCGAAGCGGAGATGTGAACGAAGGGATCGTGTAGAGGCCTGGGACAGAGGCACTTCAGAAGAGCACCCACCAAGAACTTCAGTGAGAACAGGCCTGGCCTGTCAGAGGAAAAGAAAGGACTAAGGTGGCTGTAGGTTTTAAACAGGGACGACGTGTACCTCATTTTACTTTTCTCAACGCTTGGTTTACGCGTGGCGAATGTTTCAGAGAGCGCTGATCACAAAGAAGACTGCATAAGTGGCTCTTCTCGGACCAGCAAGCACTGAGGAGGCTGAGTCAGTGAGCAGAATCGGGATCCGGTTTGGACATGGAAGGGACAGAAATTGCCCAGACACTGGACATTTAAGGATGAGAAAAAGAACCCAGGTGGTTCACAGGTTCTGACCCTGAACAAATACACGACTGGTGGTGGTGTTTACTGAAACGGGGGATTCAGGGAAGGGCTTGGTGGGGCTGCAGGGGCATTTTTAAGTTTGAGATCCCTATGAATATATTCTCTCCTCCAATCCATCCTTGCTCTAAACCCTCGCGTCCCCTGCCGTGCCCCTGCACCCCTGCACAATACACATCAGAGGGCAGAGGGCAGGATGGCCTCAACCGATCACATCAGGTGGTCTTGTCTATTACAGTCTATTATTTGCACCTTGATCCTTAACTCCTACTTAACCATACGTTTAGATTCTACAGATGTGTAGTACTGACGTTAGTCTAGCATAGCCCCCGATTTCACAGTTCCGGAGAGCTGAACAGTTCTTCCTAAGCCTGAAACCTAGGAAGGCCACAAAGTGAAGACAACGTCTCTCCAGGTTTTGGCTTCCTGAGACCTACAGAAAGATCAGAAAACTATGGCATGTAAAACTAATGACCATCACAGATAGAGAACTAGCCACTAACATAAGCACAGCAGCCAGGACATAAAACACAAAATGAAAAGCAAAAACAAGTTTCATGATAGGAAGTCAATTTTGAAAAAACCACACTGCTAGTAAGACCTCAAAAAAATTTTCCCATTAATATCAGAGAGGACAGTTATCATTAGAACTTACCATCAAAGAGCCTGTCAATAATGCTGTATCCAGCCCGAAGATCTGATAAAGAAAACTCATAAAACTTGGTCCAACCCTATCAAAACAAATTTACAAATATTAAAGACCTACAAACAGTGTTCAAAGATACACATGTAGGCATCATCGACCTTATAATCTTAAGAATGTTCAAAATATGCTAATAAAATAAAAGGAAAACTCCCAAAACTTTTTAATAAAAACAGTAACTCTAAAGTAACAGTAATTTTTTAAAAGAAATTTACTGACATCACAGCATGCCAAGCACTTTTAACACTAGAATAGTTTTTATCATTTAAGTACTGTGGCAATTCAGTCACAGAGAGAACAAATTGGTATAGTAAATTTTGGAATCTAAGTACAGTGTATTCAGTGAGATATTTTCTATAATTTTATCTTTCAGACTTGTGGGTTTTGTCAATAAACATGAGAAAAGAAATGTTACAAAAATTTTTTAAAGGCCCAAAAATAAAGCATTATTTCCTGTACATTTCACCCATGAAGCATTCATGTTGGAACTAAATTATAAACTTGCAGCTAAAAGCTACAATGCTTATATAAAAAGAACATTCATAGAGCTCTAGGTTTTATAAAAATATGAAAAAAGTAAAAAAAATTCTGATGGTACTTCCAATCACTCTAACTAATTTAGTTTAATGTAATGCATTGAAACTAAAATCTATTTAGACTTTAATAGTATTTAGGAATATCAAAACAAATTTCATCCATTAATCATTCAAAACAATATGTACAAAATGCATGTTATATGTAAAGCACTGGGAATGAAAGAATGAACCGAAACATAATCTCTGCCCTCAGGTGGCTGTCAGTAAAATGTGGGCAGAGGGGGAAAAGTGGGTGGGCACAATCCACCACTCAAACACACCTCCAACTACAGGCTACAACTACAACGTGCTTGATGCAAAGAGTCGTACTTGGTCTGCACAAGAAAGAGGTCTGAGCTCATCCAGGAGCTAAGGCACCGCCGCCCTGGTGGGGAGCGGGGAGTAGAACACACAGGAAGGAGTAAGTACATGGACACTTAGGACAATAAAGTTAGAGAATTTGTGTACAAGGAGAGAGTAGAAGCTACTGGAAGCTAATGAGGGCCTGCTACACACCAGGCACTGTCTGGTCGGTGAGAATCTACCACTGAAGCAAAGAGAAAAAACCCATGCTCTGGAGAAGTCTGTGCTCTAAGGCTCACACCCAGAACACAGGGGTTTTCAGTCATTTCTGAAACAAACTGGCACATATAAAGAGTTGGACACAAAAACCCAGGGCTTAGAGAACAGGTCTGAGCTAGATACATAAATTTGGGGGTCACTAGCATTTGGATACTTTTTAAAAATTATAGATACTGTAAACACACACACACACACACACACACACGAGATTTAAACCTCACTCGCTAAGATTCAGTACAGGTAAGAATCAGAGATCTGTAAGGGTTACATGCCTGTCAACAATAACAAACTTCAGTGACAATATATTTTCTTTCAACTTTTTATTTAAATTCTAATTAGTTAACATACAGTGCAATATTGGCTTCAGAAGAATTCAGTGATTCAGCACTTACACACAACACCAAGTGCCCCTCCCAAGTGTCCTCAATGCCCATCACTCATCCAGTCCATTGCCCACCTCCCTCCCTCCATCAATGCTCAGCTTGTTCTCTGTCGTTAAGAGTCTATTTTGAAAATAAGAAAGAGTCTCTTTTGAAAATTAAAAAAAGAATCTCTTCTGGTTTGTTGCCTTTCCTTTTTCCCCTCATATATGTTCATCTGATTTGTTTCTTAAATTCCACATGAGTGAAATTATATGGTATTTGTCTTTCTCTGATTGACTTATTTCATTTAGCAACATACACTCTAGCTCCATCCATGTCATTGCAGATGACAAGATTTCGTTCATTTTGATGACCGAATAATACTCCATTGTATACATATGCCACATCTTCTTTATCCATTCATCAGTTGGTAGACACTTAGACTCATTCTATAATTTGGCTATTAATGATAGTGCTGCTATAAACATTGGTATGCATCTATCCCTTGGAATTAGTGTATCTGTATCCTTTGTGTAAATACCTATAAATACCTAGGAGTGCAACTGTTGGATTCTAGGGCGGTTCTATTTTTAACTTTTTGAGGAACCTCCATACTGTTCAGAGTGGCTGCACCAGTTTGCATTCCTACCAACAGTGCATCCTTGCCAACACCTGTTGTTTCTTGTGTTGTTAATTTTTGCCAACCTGACAGGTGTGAGGTGGTATCTCATCATGGTTTTGATTTATACTTTCCTGATGATGAGGGATGTTGAGCATCTTTTCATGTGTCTGTTAGCCATCTGGATGTCTTCTTTGGAAAACCGTCTATTCATGTATTCTGCCCATTTCTTAACTGGGTTGTTTTTTTTTTTTTTTTTTGTATTTTGTATGTTGAGTTTGCTAAGTTCTTTATAGCTTTTGGATAACTATCATATATGTCATTTGGAAATATCTTCTCCAATTCTGTAGGTTGCCTTTTAGTTTTGTTGATTGTTTCCTTTCCTGTGCAGAAGCTTTTTATTCTGATGAAGTATCAGTATGTTTCCCATGTCTCCAACAACATTTCTAGTAAGAAGTTGCTCTGACCAAGGTCAAGAGGTGGCTTCCTGTGTTCTTCTCGAAGATTTTGATGGTTTCCTGTCTCACATTTAGGTCTTTCATCCATTTTGAATTTATTCTTTGTATGTGGTAGAAGGAAGTGGCCCAGTTTTCCCAACATCACTTCTTGAAAAGAATGTCTTTCCTCCAGTGGCTATTCTTTTCTGCTTCATCAAAAATCAGTTGACCACATAATTGTGGGTCCATTATGGGTTTTCTATTCTGTTCCATCAATCTATGTGTCTGTTTTCATGCCAGTACCATACGGTCTGACTACAGCTTTATAATATACTTTGAAACCCAGAATTGTGATGCCTCCAGTTCTGTTTTTCTTTTTCAGGACTGCTTTGGCTATTTGGGGTCTTTTGTGTTCCATACAAATTTTAGGTTTGTCCTAGCTCTGTGAACAATGCTGGTGGCATTTTGATGGGGAATGCATTAAATGTGTGAGTTGTTTTAAGTAGTATAGACATTTTAACAATGTTTGTTCTTCCAATCCATGAGCATGAAATGTTTTTCCATTTCTTTGTGTCCTCTTCAATTTCTTTCATAAGCCTTCTATATTTTTCAGAGTACAGATCTTTACCTTTTTGTTTAGCTTTATTCCTAGGTACCTAACTGCAGTTGCAAATGGAATTGATTCCTTCATTTCTTTTTGTTGCTTTGTTATTGGCATATAGAATTGCAACAGATTTCTGTAGGTTGATTTTATATCCTGCAACTTTGCTGAATTCATGTACTAGTCCTAGTAATTTTTTGGTGGAATCTTTCAGGTTTTCCACATAGAGTATCATGCCATTGGTAAATAGTGGAAGTCTGACTTCTTCCTTTCTGACTTGGCTACCTTTTATTTCTTTTTGCTGTCCGATTGCTAAGTCTAAGACTTCCAGTGATGTGTTAAATAGTAATCGTGAGAGGGGACATCCTTGTCTTGTTCCTGACCATAGGGGAAAGGCTCTCAGTTTTTCCCCATTGAGGATGGTATTAACTGTGGGTCTTTCGTATATGGTTAGGTCCCATCTATCCCTACTTTGTTGAGGGGTTTGTTTTTTTTTTTTTTTTTTTTTTTTTTTTACCAAGAATGGATGCTGCAATTTGTCAAATGTTTTTCTGCATCTATTGACAGGAACATATGGTTTGCACACTTTCTTTTATTAATGTGGTGTATCATATTCATCTATTTGTGAATACTGAACTAGCCCTGTAGCCCAGGGATAAATCCCACTTGATCATGGTAAATAATTCTTTTAATGTACTGTTGAATTTGATTTGCTAGTATTTTGTTGGGAATTTCTGCATCCATGTTAATCAGGGATATTGGCCTATAACTCTTTTTAGTGGAATTTTTGTCTGTTTTTGGAATCAAGGTAATGCTGGCCTCACAGAATGAGTTTGGAAGTTTCCATTCCATTCCTATTTTTTTTTTAAGTTTGAGAGGAATAGTTATGAATTCTTCTTTAAATGTCTGGTAGAATTCCCTTGGGAAGCCATCTTGCTGCCCTACACTCCTGTTTGTTGGAAGATTTTTGATTACTGTTTCAATTTCTTTGCTGGTTATGGGTCTGTTCAAATTTTCTATTTCTTCCTGTTTTGGTACTTTCAATGTTTCTAGAAATTTATCCATTTTTTCCAGATTCTCCAGTTGGTTGCATATTTTTCATAATATTCTCTTATAACTGTTTATATTTCTTTGGTGTTAGTTGTGATCTCTCCCCTTTCATTCATGATTTTATTTATTTAGGTCCTTTCTCTTCTCTTTTCATTAAGTCTGGCTAGGAGTTTATCAATTTTATTAATTCTCTTGAAGAACCACCTCTTAGTTTCATTGATTTGTTCTACCGGGTTTTTTGTTCCTGTATCATTTATTTCTGCTCCAGTCTTTATTATTTCTCTTCTTCTGCTGGCTTTAGGCTTCAACTGCTGCTCCTTTTCTAATCCCTTTAAGTGTTAGAGTTAGGTAGAAGACCTGTATTGCAATATTGTTTCTCTCTTAGGAATGCCTCTGCTGCATCCTAAAGGTTTTGAATGGTCATCTTTTCATTTTCATTTGCTTCTATGTATTTTTTTTTTAATTTCTTCTTTAATTTCCTGGTTAACCCATTCATTCTTTAGTGGAATGTTCTTTAACCTCTATGTATTTAAAGGCTTTCCAAACTTTTTCTTGGGGTTGATTTCAAGTTTCATAGTGTTGTGACCTGAAAATATGCATGGTATGATCTCAACCTTTTGTACCTGTTGAGGGCTGATTTGTGACCATGTATGTGATCTATTCTGGCAAATGTCTCAGGAACACTTAAGAAGAATGTGTATTCTGTTTCAGTGTGAAATGTTCTGAATGTATCTTTTAAGTCCATCTGGTCCAGCGTGTCCTTCAAAGCCACTGTTTCCTTGTTGATTTTCTGCTTAGATGATCTGTCCTTTGATCTAAGTGGTATATTAAAGTTCCCTACGATTATTGTATTACTGTCAATGAGTTTATGTTTGCTATTAATTGATTTATATATTTGGGCATACCAAGTTAGGGGCATAAATCTTTACAATTGTTAGATCTTCTTGATGGATAGACCCCTTAATTATGATATAATGCCCTTCTTCAGCTCTTGTTAGTCTTTCGTTTAAAATCTAGTTTGTCTGATAGAAGTATGGCTACTCAGGCTTTCTTTTGGCATCCATTAGCATGATAGATGGTTCTACATTCCCTCACTTTCAATCTGTTGATGTCTTCAGATCTAAAATGAATCTCCTGTAGGCAGCATATAGATGGGTATTATTTTTTTTATTCATTCTGATACCCAATGTCTTTTGATTGGAGCATATAGTCCATTTGCATTCAGGGTGATTGCTGAAAGATAGGAGTTTGGTGCCAGTGTGTTACCTGTAGAGTTGGTGTTTCTGGTGATGTTACAAAGAGCCCCTTTTATAATTTCTTGCAAGGGTGGTTTAGTGGTCACCAACTCCTTAAGATTTTGTCTAGGAAAGTCTTTAACCCTCCTTCTATTCTGAAAGACAGCCTTGCCTGATAAAGAATTCTTGGCTGCTGCAAACCTGATCTGTCTTCCATTGTAGGTTAAGGACTTTTTTTTCCCCTTGCTGCTTTCGTAATTCTTTCCTTGTATTTTGTGAATTTGACTATGATATGTCTTGGCAATGGTTGGCTTTTGACTGTGGTATGACTTGGCAATGGCTGGCAATGGCTGAATTTAATGGGGGTTCTCTGTGCTTCTAGGATTGTATGTCTGCATTCTTCCCCAGAATGGGGAAGTTTTCCACTGTAATTTGCTCACATAAATTTTATCCCCCCTTTTCTCTCTCTTCATCTTCTGGGACTCCCATGATATGAATATTATTCCGTTTTAATAAGATGCTGAGTTTCCTGAGTCTACCTTTATGATCCATTACCTTTCTTTCCCTCTTCTTTTCACCTTCATTTTTTCCCATAATTTTATCTTCTTTATTATTGAATCGCTACTCTGCTTCAGCCATCCTCACTGTCATGGCATCCATCCGGTTTGCATCTCAGTTATAGCATTTTTAATTTCGGCCAGACTAGATTTTGGCTCTTTTTTATTGGCAGGAAGGGATTCTCTAGGGTTTTCTAGCTTTTTACAAGCCCAGCTAATATTCTTATAATCACTGTTTTCAATCTCAGTTCAGACATCTTACTTATATATGTACTGATTAAATCCCTGGCCATCATTTCTTCCTGTTCTTTCTTTTGGGGTGAATTCCTCTATCTTGTCATTTTGGAGGAAGAAAAAAATTAAAAAAGTAAAAAAATAACAAATAAAAAATTTTTAATTTTTAAAAAATTCAAGTAAAGGAAGCTAGATTCTAGGTGTGTTTTGGTCTGCTTATAAAAAGCTTGAAAGAAAAAAGACAAAAGAGGGAAAAAATTAAAAATTTAAAAATAAATAATAAAATTTAAAAATAATTTTGCTCTTTCTGTATCCAAGGTGGAGGGAAAAAAAAATCATAAGCAACAAAAAAACCCAAATGAAGCTAGATCCCATCTCTCCTAGAACTGGAGCTTTGCAGCAGTCTATGGTCAGTAGGCTAAGCCAGGGTTTGCTGCCCTCATCAGGAGTGTTTGTTCCTATGCTGGTGAGTGTGGGGCTTGATGGTGCCCCCTGGGTCTTTTGCCCATGAGACGCCAAATCACCTCCACCAAATGCTCTCGCAAGCAGGGGAACCGCTTCTCCCGGTGTGACCCCTGGGACCCTCAGACCCTGGGGCTGCTCTGGGGACTCCGCCCTCCTTCATCACTGGACACCACCAGGTACTGACCTCTGAAACATCACACTCGGTGCCCCACCATTTATAAAAACCTGGTGGTACCGAAACCTCTCCTTTCCCTCATCGGTGGTTTTGGGGGACATTTTCTTGTCTAGTCCCCAGAGAGTGTTTTCACTCTTTCTATCTGCTTTTGGGGCAAGGGCTTTCCTGCAAAAACCCGAGGCACTGCTCTCTCTCTCTCCTCTCGGCAAAAACGACTGCCTCCCCTCTGAGGCACCCTGGTTCTTCTCGCTCGCCAGTTCACGTCTCAGCACCATGCACCTGCTGCGTTCTCTCCCTCAAACTATGCAGATCATTGTGTGAATCCTGAGATTGATTTCCTATGTGTTCAAAATGGTTTGATGTTGATCTAGCTGAGTTCAAGGGACATGTCCAGGGTGTCCTTACTACTCCACCATCTTAACTTCTGCTTGCTTCCTGTAATACGTTAAATACATTTCCTACCTACTCAAAGTATTGATAATATTTCTTATATCGCTATTAAACCTTATTTATAAGTGTTTACTTAAAATTTTTTTAATACTTCAGAGATTAATATTTATAACACTCTCAAGTTAGAAGGCCTCAACTCTCAGTATTACCTGACACAGCAATTTCCTATTGAGGTCCTAATTCCAAAATGGTAAGAACTGTACTCTGAGTAGCATAGTTACTGACACAGTGGCATATGATTAAGGATTTGTAAAATACGGTACAAAAAATTCCAAAGGTAATTTTTTTCATATCATATTTTCTAATAGAAATAATGTAAATTGTGGGAAGGCTCTCTAGACAGCCCATCAAATCTTACTTAGCCCACCTGGAAACCCAGGCAGGGTGTTAAGTGGTCTTGTAAACATGAATGAGAAGAACCCCGTTACCAAGGTACCCACTGTGTAGTAAGAATAATAAGGTATCAAAGAGTAACAAGCATCAATCAAAAAGACCTTACATTAAGTGTAGTATTAGAAGTACAGCCCACATGTGTAAAATAGAGGAAGTTAATTCTGCAACCCAATACAGCACTGCAATGAAAAATAGCAAAACACCTTTCATTAACACAAGGAATGAAAACCAAGTTGAACTGGTGGTGGATCTTTACTTCTAGAAGTTGGTGATTAAAGCAAAAGGAGGAAAAATAGTAAAACAGTTTGTGGAGTGCATATCTGTATGACATTATCTCTAACAATTTTAATGGTATTTTATGTTTTGACTGGGTTTTCCTCCCAATTTCTTCATTTTAAAGAAAGCAAACTTAATGTGTTAAAAAAAAGTGACACTTTCAAATATTTGTGTGTGAAAGTAAATTGCTCTAAAAAAGGACATTTTGGTACCATGTACAAATTCTCTCTGGGCTTCCTGGGTGGTTCAGGCAGCTGACCGTCCAACTCTTGATTCTGGCTCAGGTCATGATCCCAGGGTTGGGGGACTGAGCCCCATGTTGGGCTCTGCACTGAGTGAGGAGCCAGCTTGGGATTCTCTCCCTCCATGTGCCCCTTCCCCACTCCTGTGTGTGCTCAGTCTCTCAGTAAACTGAACTAAAATGAAAGTATATGTTGACCCAAACTCTCCAAATTTAGAAATTGCCACCCTGAATAAACATTAAATGAGGCAAATAGAAAGATATCCACTGCAATGTTTTTTGTAACAGCAAAGACTGAAAAGAACGTGTATGCCCATCTAACAAAACTGCTTACAAGTACATAGATATGGTGAATACATAATATTTTAAAATTAGGCATTAAATGGTTACTAATCTTTAATTGTTTTTTTTTAATTTGAGAGAGAGGGAGAGAGAATCCTAAGCAGGCTCCATGCTCAGTGCCAAGCCCAATGGGGCTCGGTCCACAACCCTGGGATCACGACCTGAGCTGAAACAAGAATCAGATGCTCAACTGACTGAGCCACACAGGTGTGCCTATTGGTCAGTAATCTTTAAAAATCTCTGTAATGTTTTGGTTAATACAGCAAAATACAAAACTGTATTTGTAACATGCTATTTGAGTTAAAAAGACTGTATGCATGTCTGAGTGTAAATACATAAAATGTTTATTTATACAATCTTTCTTGAAGGACACCCAAGAAGGGGTGAACAGCAGCTGTCCTGAGAAGAGAAACTGGTGACAGGGAGAGAGAAAGGAAACAGACTAAATTTTAGGTGCGAATCATCTTGTAGCTTTTTAATTTATATCAAGTACATGTATCACATAATAAAAAAATGTAATTTCATTTAAAAAACAATTCCTTGTTTTCAGTACAGTTCTTTCACTACCACTGTTGTTCATGAACCTGTCAGCACGAGCTGCTGTTAGGGGCGGAGGCTCTAGAAGAGGTGGGCCCGGCCACTGCCAAGCTCTGCAGGCTGAGGTAAGAGTCCTCCGGCAAGTTAACTGCCATCAAGACCCACGGGCCTTCTTTGTAAGGTGACAAGAACAAGCACACGCTCCTTTACGGGCAGTGTGCAGACTGTGTGGAAACAACACGTCACTGTTTTACTTACTACCGCATCAGCGAGACACATCTTTATTGGCAGGTCACGTGCAAGGCACTTGTACACATACACTGCTCCATCTCATCCTCGCAAGAAAGGTAAGCGTGGTGAGTAATCCCCATTACACAGCTGAGGAAACTGTGGCTTACTAGAGTTCAGTAACTTTCCCCAGGTCACCTGCTAGGAAAGTCGAGAGGCAGGACTCAAACCGAAGTCTGTGACTTCGGAACCCACGACCCTATTCTGACATGTAACTGAAACAGAGAGAGAGGCTAAAACAGGGACAGGCTGAGGAACAAACAGAAGTGGACAAAGCTAAAAAAAAAGATGGGAAAAATTAAATCTGGAAGGGATGCAATTTACGGCTGAGATAGGCATTTGGCAAGAAGAACAGAACATGTTCCAGCAAAGATGGCCACGGCAGTGGGAAAGGGTGGCCTATTGGTCGTGAGAACAATACCAAGCAACACCTATGGCGGCAAAGAGCTGGATGAATTCGAGGACTAGGAAGAAGTCCACTGCGGCTGAGTTGCAGAGACCAAGTGGGAAGAGGGTTCTGGGACGATGCTGAAGACAAAGGACCAGAAATGTGCCTATTTCTTCACAAGTACACTAGAAAGTCATTTGATGGGTTGTAAGCAGAGTAGTGAAATAATCAAACTGCCATATTAGGAAAATGATTCTGGCTGCTAAATGGAAAAATCAAAAAGAACAGGAAATGATCTCAGAAAGTAGTACAGGTAAGCGGTAAGGTGCTCAGAGAAAATAGTGGAAAGAAATGCACAGATTTGAACTGTATGTTGTAAGTAATATCCACATGACTTGGGAATGAACTGGGTAGGCAGGCTAAGAAAGAAAAACATACCAAGAACAATTCCTAGGTTTCTAGCATGAGGAAATAAATGGATAAATAAATAAATGGATAAAAGGATCAATGCCTTTTACTGAGAGGGAAACATGAAAGGAAAACAATATGGGGAATTCAGTTCTGAACTTTGAGATGTCTGTGATGGATCAACCACAAAAATAACACCGAACAATCACTGAGGGTTTATTATGGTTCATGCCTTGTGGCGAACAATGTAATTCAGAGATGTGAGCTACGTATACAGTCCTGAAGATGAACAACAAAGACAGAATTAGAGATAGAAAGTCGTAAACCATGAACCAAATTATTAAGTAATCCCAGCCGCTGAAACTAAATTGGTAGGAATGCTCTGATACAAAAATATGCACAACTTACAAGAGGTCCAACACATGTTCTCACTCACCTGTGGAATGTAATTTCGTCTTTCCTGACATGCAGCATGAAACCACGCAAAACTAAAGAGAGCGTGAGCTCGATGGATGCTGTCTTTTTTGCTGATTTGCTCAGCAGTCCAAGATTCGTAAGTGCGCATTAAATTCTTCTTCAAACCTGGAGGTGACTGAAGACAGAAGATTGACCGCTTATTGTCTCAAATCTTCCAAATTAACATTTAACATGTTTGAGAACATACTTTAATAAAGAAAAGTTTTCACCATTAACCACCCAATTTGACTTATTTTATATTACTTCAAAAAGTATGTATCTAAAACTAGTTTTAAACTCCTTGTAAAAAGGAGTTTATATCCAGTACAAATTCAATAATTTTCAAATTTAAAAAAACTATAAAAGCAACAATATTTAGAACAACCCAATAAAATTTTACATGATTGCCGGAGCACCTGGGTGGCTCAGTCGGTTAAGTCCGACTCAGTCGGTGGCTCAGTCCGACTTAGGCTCAGGTCATGATCTCACAGTCTGTGAGTTCAAGTCTCACATCGGGCTCTGTGCTGACAGCTCAGAGCCTGGAGCCTGCTTTGGATTCTGTGTGTGTCTCTCTCTCTGCCCCGCCCCCGCTTGAGCTCTGTCTCTCTCCCAAATAAACAAACATTAAATTTAAATTTTATACGATCGTTGAGGTATTTTACTGAAACTAAATCATACATAAGGAATGTGACACTGACTGTTAGGGGCACATGGTTTTTCCTCTGCTATGAACACGCCCCCTTCTGCAGATGCTATCTGAGCTTCTGGGCCCTCCCTGCACTGTTGACATACCACGCCAACTAACACTCCCAGCACATTAGACCACTGGAGTTCAAGTGGGGATTAGCAGATACCACTAGGCTCATAAACACAAATTCAAATCCACAAAGTGTACATTGAACTAGTACTCAGTCAAAAAGCACTTATCTACATGTCCAGGATCGGTTTATATTGTGGAATTATCCAAATGAGAAAGATGAATTTCGAATTCTTTTTGGAAAAGTGTAAACTAAACCCACTTCTTGTGTGTGTGTGTGTTAAAAAAAAATCCTTTTTTTTAATCAAACACATTTGTCTATTAATCATCGATTTCCTGGAGAATTCTTCTAATGTTAAAAAAATGTGCATTTATCTGAATTTATTTTAATTAGCTTTTTTAAAAAGTAAAACTTTTCCCTTAAAGAATGCCTGCTACAAGGAACAGTCAGTCCCTGTGCGATCCTTTCCATGCTGTGTTTTTCTCAAATAAAAAGACTTCTTCAACATTAGAAGAAAATACCATTGATTTACTAAGTACATATCAATATACTTTTAAAAATAAAAATGTTTCGTGTTTATGAAACAGTAACAAAAATTATGACAAAATAGGCCAAATTTTCTGAGCACTAGTTGATAAAACATGAAAATAACAGAAAACTGAATATCCACTTAGTTTTTAAAGCACTAAAGATTACATAAAATGAACAAATCATAAAGAATTAGAGAAAATCAGACACAAATATTTTTGAAAAATAACAAAATGAAGACACTAACATGTCCAATTATGGGATAAGGCCTAGCATGTAGTCAACTGCAAATTCACAGACATAAAATAATTTCAATATTACCTAAAGTAAATATATATTAGTTAAGCATTCAACACAAGAAATCAGGAATACCAAAGGCAAATAGAAATCTAAGGGAAACTTAAAAAAGAAGAATAAAGCAGGAAATTCAGGGAAAAGTATTAGTAGAAAAAAAGCAAATTATTAAGTATGACATCAGGTATTTGGAGTGAATTTTTAAAAGTCTGTCAACTAATCAAAAGAAGAAATAAACAATAAGATAGAGATGTAACAACCTTTAAAGATAATATACACGTGTGTACATACATATACAGTAATAATTTTGAATATAATTAACTGGACTATTTTCTAAAATAGTTAATTATCTATATGGAATTAAGAATTAGAAAAAAATACCAATTCAAATAAAATTTCCATTAAAAGTAATCGAATCACCTCCTGAAAGAAAATCCTGGCAAAGGCTGTACATGAAAATATTCAAGAACAGTTCTCCTGATAAATTAATTCTTCGTGTACTGTACGTGCCAGGTAGTATGCAGTAACTACAATGCTCAAGAGAAAAAATAGCCCCTATCCTTTTGGCTACAACAATTCACCGCTAGAATATACAGTCAGAGTGTACTGGGAGAGCAGCTGAGACGATTTTGGAAAAGTTCATTTTACTAGACATCGTAAAGACTTTCGATTGACATGTTTCCAAATAGTAAATGAACTTTACATTCTGTGGATTAACCATTATCCTTTCTCTTCCTTAAATGAGACTAACATCTTCAGATAAAAAACAAGAAATACTGATCCAAAGAAACACGTGACTATAATCAATATGAAGACATTTTTCTTCATAACAAAGATCACACAAAACAAATTTCTACAAACAGAAAAAAACCAAGCAGAACCTCTTCCACCAGTTTTAAAAAGTTTTAATTCCATTTACCATTTTATTTATGACTTGGCCCAGTTACACGGTAACATTGCAAACACACATAGTTTTGGATATGTCAGAAGAATGATGGGCTCAAACAGGAAACCCACACTGGAACTCTTGCTCAGCTGCTGTCAGAAGACCAGTAAGAACACCAGATACTCATGTGCAAAAGAAGAAGTTGAACCGTCCCTTTATACCGCATATAAAAATTAATCCACTCTGCACTAAAGACCTAAACGTAAGGCTATAAAACAGTAAAACCAGAAGGAAACACAGAAGGAGGCTCCATGACATTGGCTCTGGCGACGACTCTTTGGATATGACAGGGGCGCAGGCCACAGAAGCCAACACCAGGCAAACAGCACACGTCAAACTTTAAAGACGTCTAGGCTACAAAGGAAACAGCACACTGGAGAGGAGGCACCATGAAAGGGAAGAAAATATTTGTCAACTATACATCTGACAAGGAACTCCTCCAATTCAATCAAAAACCCAGTTAAAAATGGGCAGAGGACTTAAGACCTTTCTCCAAGCCAATATGCAAACAGGCAAGAAGTCCACAAAAAGATGTTCAACGTCACTACTTATGAAGGAAATGTGGTGAGACACCGCTCACACCGTTAGGATGGCTGCTGCGCGCGCGCGCGCGCGCGCACACACACACACACACACACACACACACACACATGACAAGCAGCACTGCAGGGATCAGCAGAAGGCAGCATCCTTCAACAATTAAACACAGAATGACTTCTGACCTGGCAGTTCCACAGAAGCCCTGAGAACCAGCTAGTGGAGAACCAGTTGTGCCATCGTCATCCCTGCAACATGACGCACCGCCGTGCGGAGACACGCGCCCCCCCCCCCACGTGTCCCGCACTGCTGGATCAAGATGACGCCGCATGCGCACACGTGGAATCGTGGACCCTCACAGGGAAGGAAGCCCCCTCGTGTGCGTCGATGGGAGAAACCCTGAGGACGTTCCCACAGACGGTGTGACAGGCCAGGCCTCAAGGACAAGTCTTCCAGGCGCCCCTAGGCAGGCAAACTCCTGGAGACACAGAGTGGAGGAGGGACAGCCGGGCCCTTCCCCCTCCAGAGATGGGAGAAGAAGGGACCGGGGAGTCGGTCCGCAGCGGACAGTCTCCGCTGGGCAAGATGAACGAGTTCTAGGGCTCTGCTGCACAAGAGAGCACACGTGTCACTACCGAACTGTGCCATCAAAAACGGTGAAGATGGCAAATTTTATGTTATGTGTCTTTTACCGATACAAATACCGAAAAATGAAATAAAATTTAGAAGGAAGATTTAAATTTATTTGGATAAACATCATCTGATGCTATTATTTATGGTTCTTTTACCTGACCTACACAAAATGTGTTTTTGTTTTGAGTATAGCCGCCACACGACCTGACAATAATTTCAGGTGTGCAGCACGTGACTGGACGAGGGTGGCATCACGCCGTGCTCGCCACAAGCGCAGCTGCCGCCTGTTGGCACACAACGCTGTCACACACCCCCCCCCCCCCCGTGTCCTGCTCACTGTGCCCTTCCTCCCCGAGACTCACACTACCACTGGCAGTCTGTACCTCCCGCCGCCGTCCCCCCTGCACCGTCAGTCCTCTATTTATACACCTGATTCTGCTTTTTGTCGTTTGTAGACTCAATCACCACATTCCACTTGTGACTGGACTCACGTGTTCGTCTTTTTCAGTCTGACTTATTTCACTTGGTTAATACCGTGGTCCATCCACGGTGTCGCAAAGAGCAAGATCTCACCCGTCACGGCCGAGTAATCAGCCACTGCAAACACCACGCCTTCCCTGTCCGCCGATCTACGACGGACACTTGCGGCTTCCACAGTTTGGCTACGATAAATAATCCCACAATAAACACAGGGGTGCATGTTTCTTCTTGAAATAGTGTGTTGTTTTCTGTGGGTAAATACCCGGCAGTGGAACTGCTGGGTCGTAGTTTGATTTTTAACTTTCTGAGGAACCTCCACACTCCAGAGCACCTCCAGAGCAGCTGCACCAGTTTGCATTCCACCAGCAGTGTAAACGGTTCCCGTTTCTCCGCATCACGGCCAACACCTGTGGTCTTCTGGGTTGTTAATGTTAGCCACTCTGACAGGTGCGAGGTGGTTTCAATTCATACTTCCCTGATGATGAGTGATGCTGAGCATCTTTTCATGTGTCTGCTGGCCACCTGCTTGTCTTCTTTGGAAAAATATCTATCCAGGTCCTCTGCCCATTTATTAATCGAATTGTTTGTTGAACAAGACAGTTTTACGTGTTCTGTAGGACAGACAGTCCTTTACAGAGCTGTAGGAGGCATGTGGAGGTTAGTGCACTTAGACAACTAGTGATTCAAGGTTTAAATCTTCTTACCTCGTATGTGATCTTTAAACTTGACTGTAATAAAATAGGAGTAAAGTGGGGATGAACTTCTGCAGTCAGCCACAGACGAAAGGTATCTTTAGGTTGAAGAGTATTTAATTCCTGGTTTATAAAAACAGCAACAATAAAAATCTACTTCAATATACACACTAATTTCCATTTTAGAAATGTATTAGTAGTAACTTTTTCCTACTGAAATCCTTCTATGACATTCTGATGTATTTCATTCTGCTGCTTATTTGCTCTGTGACCTTGGGTTCTAGGATTTACACCAATGCTGAGCAAGGATAATATGAGCGCGCATCTTGTGAACCGTGTACAACACTCGTAGCTGCACATGATGCACAGCAAGTACAAGACAAGTCTTAGCGGTAACCACTGCACCTCAACTGGTCACCACCTTCTGGACCTTAGGTTCTCACCGCTTTGATTAGGGCTTCCAGAGAGTTCTAGCATGAGAGCGCTTCCTTTATTGGCAATGTTTGCTGTATCCTACTTATTGCCTATCATATAAAGTCAAAACTTTGCCACACAAATTCCTCGGCCTGTGCTACCTGCTGCAGTCACTTATTCAAATTTCATGTCTGTGTCCTTTTGAGTACTTTTCCTTTCTACCTGTTATGCTCTTTGGAACCTGAAAATTCTTACTCATCTGTCAAGTTAAGTCCAAGTCTTAGGGGGATATTTTCTCCAACTCTTCAGTACCAGTCCCAGGCACATTAATCCCTCAAGACACTTTGTGAACTGTCTTCTGTAGTATTCACTATGCTACAATATAGTTACTAATGTGGGCTGTCTCTTCTACACCAACTTCCTTCCTACGAGCAGGTACAAATTTTGTATGCATTGAGCACTTATGGCAACTGCTGGCTTTTTTTCTGTACTAAACAAGTGTTTGTAGAATAAACAAATGAATGAATGACAAAAGACTTGTTAAGAGTTCTAAAAGAGTGAAAACTAAAATTTATGTTAAAAAACATAATCTATGTCTGATTCTAATATTTACTATTTTAATGCAAAATACAGAAGGTGACCACAAAAAAAAAAAAAAGGCAAAAGAATTGGCCATAAAATCACTGTGCTTACTTAACATTGTATATTGTAAAATGTATCTACACTTACTAACAATTTAAGAAGGTAAAATTTACATGAAATTTTGGTTTAGGTTAGCACATTTTTAAAGAAAGGTAAAAAACACACATTCATGATAGAGTTGCTTTGAAAATAAATTTGCAAATTTATACCCAAACAATTTATCCTAACTCCTCAAAAGAAAATTTAAAAAAATATTTTAAAGTTTAAACTTTTTTCTTATCATCTACCTTGTATGCTTCAAAAAGTTCTAATTAAGATTTGCTTCCAGGGACGCATGGGGGGGCTCAGTCGGTTAAGTGTCCTACTTCGGCTCAGGTTGTGATCTCTGGTTCCTGAGTTCAAGCCTCATGTCGGGCTCTGTGCTGACAGCTCAGAGCCTGGAGCCTGCTTTGGATTCTGTGTCTCCCTTTCTCTCTATCCCTCCCCCGCTCATTCTCGGTCTCGGTCTCTCTGTCTCTCTGTCTCTCTCTCTCTCTCTCTCTCTCTCTCAAAACATGGATAACCTTTAAAAAATTTTTTTAAAAAGGATTTGCTTCTGGGGCACCTGGTGGCTCAGTCGGTTAAGCAGCCGACTTCAGCTCAGGTCATGATCTTGCGGTCCGTGGGTTCAAGCCCTGTATCGGGCTCTCTGCTGACAGCTCAGAGCCTGGAGCCTGTTTTGGATTCTGTGTCTCCCTCTCTCTCTGACCCTCCCCCGTTCACGCTCTGTCTCTCTCTGTCTCAAAAATAAATAAATGTTTAAAAAAAAAAAAAAGATATACATGTTAAAAAAAAAAAAGATTTGCTTCTGAGAAATCATTGTAATTGTGTGTTACACAAATAAATAGCTATCGATCTATTATTTGGAAGAAAAAGCAGAATTTAAGCATTTACAGGTCTTGTTTACATGTTTTAAAACATACGTGATTTATCAGACATGAATTATATATTTTTACACATTAATGGTTTTCTCAGAAAACTGTCCTAATAATAGAATTCCTCAAATATTTACATATACCTCAGTTTCCAAATCTGTGTCTTGTTTTGATTTTATGAACCACCACCGTCCATCAATTAACTCACTGAGTCATGAACTCATTCAAAGATGTGATCGCCTATATGTTGTGAAAGGTGCTACAGGTGCCATGTACTAGGACCACACAATTTTTCGACACATTACAATTAGGTAAGGGCCTCTGTCAATCTATTCTATTCTCAATTATACGTCTGCCAGATCAATTAAACTAATTAACTCACCCTCCTGCTTAAGACCTCCTTTGACTTCATCCTAAGAAAAAAATTTCCAAATTCTTCTGCATGGTTCTCAGGGTATTCCACAACCCAGCCCCACTCTGCCACGCCCAGCCCTCCCAGCACTTTCAAGGTCATCTTTATTCTTTGTACTAGGCCTGTTCATCTCCCCCACCAGGTCTCTATTTGTGCTGCTGGAATTAACCAGGCTATCCTCACCTGCTTGCCTGCCTTCCCTCCCCCCTTCCCTCCCTCTTTCCTTCCTCCCTTCCTTCCCTCCTTCCTCCCCTCCCTCCCTCCTTCCTCCCTTCCTTCCCTCCCTTCCTCCTCCCTTCCTTCCCTTCCTCCTCCCTTCCTTCCCTCCCTCCTTCCTTCCTCCCTTCCTTCCCTCCCTTTCCTCCTTCCTTCCTCCCTTCCTTCCCTCCCTTTCCTCCTTCCTTCCTCCCTTCCTTCCCTTCCTTCCCTCCTTCCTCCCTTCCTTCCTTCCTTCCTCCTTCCTTCCCCTTCCTTCCCTCCTTCTTCCCTTCCTTCCCTCCTTCCTCCCTTCCTTCCTTCCTTCCCTCCTTCCTCCCTTACTTCCCTCCTTCCTCCCTTCCTTCCCTCCCTCCTTCCTCCCTTCCCTCCCTCCCTCCTCCCTTCCTTCCCTTCCTCCTCCCTTCCTTCCATCCTCCCTTCCCTCCCTCCTTCCTCCCTTCCCCCTTCCCTCCCTCCTTCCTCCCTTCCCCCTTCCCTCCCTCCTTCCTCCCTTCCTCCCCCCTTCCTTCCTTCCTCCCTTCCTTTCCTCCCTCCTTCCTTCCTTCTCTCCCTCCTTCCTTCCTTCTCTCCCTCCTTCCTTCCTCTCCTCCCCCCTTTCTTCCTCCCCTCCCTCTCTCCTTCCTTTCTTCCTCCCCTCCCTCTCTCCTTCCTTTCTTCCCTCCCTCCTTCCTTCTTTCCTCT
This sequence comes from Lynx canadensis, assembly GCF_007474595.2. Lineage (NCBI taxonomy): Eukaryota > Metazoa > Chordata > Mammalia > Carnivora > Felidae > Lynx > Lynx canadensis. The sequence continues at coordinate 1,720,985 of NC_044312.2, read as the reverse complement.
CCTTCTTTTTTCTTTCTTTCTTTCTTTCTTCTTTCTTTCTTTCTTTCTTTCTTTCTGCCCCTACACTTAGCTAAATCACGTGCAACTTTCAAGCAACATCTTGTCTTAGGAGTCATCTCTAACTATCCGAGGCCACAATCATCTTTTTTAAGGAACAGACTTAAGTTAGGGTTCGCATTTAAAACGTGGCCAGCAATTTGCTCTGTCTAGAGGCTAGCTTTGCTCTGGGTCTGTGTGAATTCAGTCAAGTGACTGCTTCGGTTTCCATCCTAGCCTCCCAGGGAAGTCCTGTTATCCCCCCGACTCCTCTCCATCCTCTCGCCCCACACAGACACTGCAGACCAAGAGCATCAGGAGAAAGCAATGGTTTGAAAAGGCCTCCTCGAACCCTTTAAAGCAGCTACCTTCTTTAGTTCTGGGAAAAGCTCCCTAAGCCTCCCTTCGATCCTGATGAATAATTTCTTGGTTCCCCTTAAACGCTTTCAAAATAGAGACTTTTGTACACATCCTAATAAAAAGGCCCCCACCTTCATTTGTACAAATGTACATATTAAATGATTAACTGATTAACAGGTTTTAAACGATTTCTCGTTAAATGCTAACTTAAAAAAACATTACATAACGCGTGACACTCTTTGGAGATCACCCAATTGACTACGTTCTGTACTATTTACACCACACTCATCTGAATCTACCTTTTCCAGAACTGGCAGCCAAGACACCACAAGATGTAAGTTCTTCAAACACAGCCAGTCCCCACTGCGGGCACATTCTTTCAGCATCTGAATCGCTAAATCGGCTTGACCCTGACCCATAGCAACCTGCAAGACAAAACACAAGACTTGCTGTAGTAAACACCCACTCCAGTGCCTAGCACATGGGGACCGTGCTGACGGACCACTAATTACTGTTATTCTAGGCCGATGAGGACTGAGGGCGGGCCCCGCCTGAGACTAGCTGCACACGCAGTCCAGTCGTGACCTTGACCTGTGAGGGAGTCAAGCTTCCACTGCCCCGTCCATCCTCCTGCCACGAAGCCCAAAGGCCTTGCTCTGCTAGCAGACCCGGAGAGCGGGAGGCCTGTGGCCCAGTGGCCATCCTGCTTGAGAGGAACTAGGAATGCCTTGCTTAGGTTCCTTTTCTGGGTTCTCAGGATAAATAAGTAAGTAAGTAAATAAGTAAGTAAGTAAATAAGAAATTAAGAAAGAAAGAAAATTAAAAATATAATACAAAAAACAGATCTGAGACACAACAGATTCAAATTATCCTACTTTACATACTGAACCAACTCAGTTATTTTGATGAGGGTTCTAAATTTTTAATGTTTGTTTATTTTGAAAGAGAGAAAACGAGCAGAGACAGAGAGAGAGAGAATCCCAGGCAGGCTCCGCACTGTCAGTGCAGATCCCAACATGGGGCTCAATCCCATGAACCGTGAGATCATGACCTAAGCAGAAACCAAGAGTCAGATGCTTAACTGACTGAGCCACCCAGGCGCCCCGAGGGTTCTAAATTTTTAGTAAGAAATACCACTGTGTTGCCATTTCCAACAGCTGTCTTATTTTTGTCCTTCCTTAACAGAAGATTTCTAATACTTTTCTATTTATTAAAAACAAACAGTGCTTAAACTGTTTTGATGCACCTATTAATCTTCCATTGTTAAAATGCAAAAAAAAAAAAAAAAAAAAAACCCCACAAAAGACAAAAAACAGAAAAAAACCAATTTGCTGAACAGAAATTATAGATAATAACAGACAACTCAAGGGCGCCAGGGTGGCTCGCTCAGGTGAGCATCAGACTTCGCCTCAGGTCATGATCTCATGATTCCTGGGTTCGAACCCCATGTCGGGCTTTGTGCTGACAGCTCAGAGCCTGGAACTTGCTTTGGATTCTGTGTCTCCCTCTCTCTCTGCCCCTCCCTCTGCTCATGCTTGCTCGCTCACTCTCTCTCTCTCTCAAAAATAAACATAAAAAAAATAAAAATAGACAACTTAGGATTCTCCAGGAAGCCTCAATCATGTGAAAAAAATCTTGAAGAGTCATAAAACCTCAGAAGAAAACATTTACTACAAAAATTTTAAAATATTTTGTAAAAACCACATCAGGAATGTTTTGAGAAGACGGTTAGCCACTCATCCCCTCAAAAATCTACACCACTGCTTCTTAAATTTATTAAAAATTAACTTAGCATATATAGTCAACAAAGCAACAAAACTTTAAAATAACAGAATTACATCCGTATTTAAAGGCTTTCCTACATTCCAACAACTGTGGAGGACGTTTCAACAGTCAAAACTACTGCGGCTGCAAACAGCTTTGTGCTTCTGGTAAAAGCATTGCTGACAGTAGAATCCATGGCCAGGCCGTCCGCCCGACAGACAGGGCAGGGACTGAGGAGGGATGTGTCCTTATCACAGCAGGAGCAGGGTGAAACCCCATGCCCAGGAGCTGGAGAGGCACCTGCCCATGGGCCCAGGCCCTACCCTCTGGCTGCCTTGTGTCTGGGTCCCCACAATATTTCTACTTCTCCAGTTTTGGTCGTTCTCAAGTGTCTGCTTTGTAATCATTATAATTTTCCCAATAAAAGCAGTTTATTTATTCAGTTGTCAAAACCGACGGTAAACGAATACATTTTCAGACCTGCATGCAGACTGAATCTGAACAAACTAAGCCCCTAGATTTACCTCGAGAAAATGTGCTATATTACACAAGTTTTACTCAACAATTTATATAGTTCAGCTTCTGCAGGTAAATATTGCTGTGATTTACTGTAAAAGCATCCAAGTAAAATTATTCTCAAAAGGTTAGCAATTATTTTAGCTTCCTATTACCGTTACGACAAATTATCACCACTTAGTACGGTAAAACCAGGAACATGCCTGATCAGATTTCTGATCTAACACTAGGGATCTGGCTTTAATATAAAGGTAGTATCACAAGGCTGCGCTCTTCCTGGAGGCTCTGGGAGAGAATCCCTAGGGCACTTTCCCAGCTCCTGGAAGCCTGCCACACCTCCTCCTTGAGCCCACCCCTCCATCACTGGCCCCACTACCCCCGTCTCCACTCCACCTCCTGGGCTGCCCCCCACGGCTCCATCACCAGCCCCCCCACCCCCCGACTCCGCCTCCTGGGCTGACCCCCACCGCTCCATCACTGCCCCCTCCCCCTGCCCCTGCCTCCACTCCCCCTCCCCGGCTGCCTAGCAGGGCATGCAGACACTGAAGTACATGGCAGAACTCCCTCTGGGGGGAGCCTGGGGACCAGGACGTGGGCACTGTGGGGGGGCCAACAGGATGGACCAACAGGATGGACCATGGCAGGGAGACCAAAGCTGGGCCGAAGCAGCAGGTCTCTCTGCTCACCTGGTGGTAGCACTCTCCTCCACGCTCAGCGTTAGCCAGCTCCTGCAGCTCCTGGGAAGGATCTGCACCCGGGGAGATGATTATCAAGACGGGCTCAATCTCCAGTGTCTCTTTGTAGAGGCGTTTGAGATTTAGAGGGAGCGGGGACAGCTCTTTCAGTCCTGGAAGATACAGATTAGAGACGTGAAAACTTTGTAGCAACCTGATTCAGACAAAAGTCTGTTAAATCTAATTGCAGGATGTAATACAGAGAAGAACCGGCTGACTTAATCCCGTACAGTTTTCTCACTGCGAGATCCCTCACTCACCAGCAATAACTCACATCTGTCGGATGCCGGAGGTGCCGGACATTTCTCTGAATGCTCTACACTTGGGATATCAGCGACTCACTGCACCACCACCAGGCAGGCACTCTGACTGCCTCATCCAGCACAGGAAGAAACACACCATCAGGGTTGTGGCCTCAATAGGTAACTTTCTGCCTACAAGAGAAGACTGAACCCAACCATCCGTCTCTACCACTATTCACTCATTTCTATGATAACCGGGTGCCTGCTCTGTGCTGTGCACTGGAAATCAGATTTCCGCATGACCTAGTGAACGATTTCACTGTCATGATACACGAGGGCTATGTCTTACGCCCACGCGTTATGAGAAAAAAAAAAAAGTGGTACAGAAGGAAAAGAATATAAGTTTGGAGACAGAATACGTAAGCTCTCAGTTTAGCCATTGACCCTGTACAAATCACTAAAATACTCTGTGCCCAGTGTCCTTGGTTGTAAAAAAAAAAAAAAAAAAAAAGCATAAAACAATCCATAGGCCATTTGGGAGCAAAACAGGATACGATAATAAAAAAGATTCCACATATTCATCACCTACTCTATGCTAGGCACTATGCCAGATATTTATTTTACATATAAGAAAACTGATAATCAAAGAAACTGAATTTGCCAAAGGCCACCCAGCTGCTGCTGACTGTATTCAACATAGTTCACCTGTGCGTCCTCTGACTCTGAAGCTTTTCACAAATTCAAGTCCTATACAGACAAGAAACTGTAATTTTGCTATTATGTTGAAACCTCCTTAACTAAAATTTAAATGTTTCCATGACTAACGTATTGAATAAAAGCCAAGCTAAAGAAGGCCCACTTCAATTAGTACCCGTTCATACTTGTATGCACTGAGCTAAACAAAACAAAAAACAAAAAACAAAACGAAACAAAACGGACTGGACACAGGAGTCGAAACCAGGATCAGCAGAACCTAACAGAACGCCTACAGAGGCAGCAGGGGCGTTCCTGCGTCTTCGACACTGCACCCTAGAAATTCTAAAATCACCGGAAAAGGACACTCTTAAAACTTTCTGTAGCAAGCACTTCAGAATATAGATTCAGGGGCGCCTGAGCGGCTTGGTCACTTAAGCGTGCCACTTTGGCTCGGGTCGTGATCTCACAGCTCCTGAGTTCAAGTCCCACGTTGGGCTCTGTGTTTTAGGAGGGAGCCTGCTTCGGATCCTCTGTCCCTCTCTGTGCCCCTCCCACACTCGCACTGCCTCTCTCAAGAATGAACATTAAAAAGGCCCTTCTGGATAACCAGGCTGAAAAGACACATTTCACGTGTGGCCCATGCCCTCCACTCCTCACGAGAGGAAAGAATGATAAGAAATGTCAAGAGCAGAAATATCCCTAATCTCCAGGAATTTGCCCCAATAGCCTCTGAAAGTTGAACTGCGTCTGTAGCATGCTGTATGAATTTTAATTTTAACTAAGTCGACATGGCTAACAATCACCCTGTTTTAAGACCCGATCAAAAGGAATTCTTATGGACTTGCGACCGTGTAACTAGAAATGTTTTCATTTACTGAACACATTTATTCCTAAATGCAATAAACATTCTAGGCCAAATAAATGCACTACCTGATATTGTGAAATATATCCTAAGTCTTAGAAATGGGCCTGGCCTTTGACTCAGGAATTTAAATTACAATAATTTAAGAAATAATCCAGGATGTGAGTGCAGAAGCAGGCACAGAGGATTTCATCCAGGCTGTTGATATTAGTGGCAAGAGGGCAACACACTGAGGAGTCTGAGAGCCATACAGGAAGGCTGAAGTTACAGAAACGGTGCATTTAGAAGTACTTTCCTGAAAAGCAGATTACTCAACAGACAACAGTCCACACTGTAATATACACACTTACGTGCTCGAACAGAATAGAAAGAACTGCATTAACAATGACTAGTAACAAGCGTTTCCTGTTTTCCATTCTTCCCCATCTCCTCACGGAGCTCTATTTACATGTATCATGTGATAAAAATGTCAGGATACATATATTTCCCTACAAAATAACTACTGACTGAAACGTGTTCTTTTGGAAATTATATGCCAATATAGAACTCTCAAAATTTAAAATACAGGGGCGCCTGGATGGCTCAGGTGGTTAAACGTACAACTTTCAGCTCAGGTCATGATCTTGCAATTTGTGAATTTGAGCCCCGCGTGGGGCTCAACGCTCTCCATGCAGAGCCTGGAGCCAGCATTGGATCCTCTGTCCCCCTCTCTCTGCCCCTCCCCGGCTCACGCACTCTCTCTCAAAAATAAATTTAAAAATTAAAAAAATTTAAATGCAGACTGCCACATCATGTCTTAACAGACCATTTACTCGATGAGGACAGGAGTCATGTCTTGTGCTCACCATTTTACATGCACACTCTAACATAAATTCAAATATTCCTTCTAAAGTTAAAATTCCACAGAAAAATATATGTTCATTAGCTCATTTTACACAGTATTTCAAACTATTGGAACATTCTGGATTAGAGAAAAAATCCTGAAAAATAGACCATTTATGACACAAGTCATGTTCATGCTACTTTGAATTTCATATTAGCTCTTCTGCCCACAAAACTCCAATGTAATAACCCTACTGCATTTTAAGTGAACTAATGTTCATATATTATCATTGGTTTTACTAGCCCAAGTAACTTCAACTCATTCTATCATTAAGACTGTTAGTGTGAATCATCCAGAACTATTCCATGAAACTGAAGAGTCAAAGATGTTCACTGCATTGTGAATTATCACAGTACAGAACTACTTACATATCACTGGGATCGTGGGCCTGGGTGGTTCAGTCAGTTAAGTGTGTGATTCTTGCTTTTGCTGCTCAGGTTATGATGCCGGGTCGTGGGATCGAGCCCTGGGTCAGGCTCTGTGCTGACAAGCATAGACCTGCTTACGATTCTCTCTCCCTCTGCCCCTCCCCTGTTCCCTCTCTCTCTCTCTCTAATAAAATAAGATTTTTTAAAAAAAAATCACTGGAATTTAAAATTTTGACCATTCATCTTTAAACCGTGTCATTTCTTTTAAAAGTAAAAAAAGAACAAAAATGAGTCAAAGAAATAAACCTTTATTGCATTCTATTTTACTCAGATAAAATACTGAAATAATAAAAAAGAAATAATTTGCAGTTTAAAAAGGAAAGAATATCAATTCTGTACTTTTTGAGTACCTGAGTAAAAAAAGCAGCAAATTAACATCAAACTATTATAGGAGGTAAGGGTAACAGACTCATTCTTGCTCCCTCACCTCATCCTCCCCAACAAAGAGACCGACAAGCTTCTAGTGTACAAAATCCCACTTCCTCATTAGAGATAAAACATATCACAAACGTCAGCAAAGAGAAAGAAAACCGACAACCACTATCTAACGTAAGATGCTCTTTAGAAACGGACTAATCCTCGAACCTAGAAACAAAAAGCCACACGTTTTGTGGAGGCCGAATCCCAACCCTAACTGTTTCAAGATTCCTGTCCTTGGTTGTGCAAACACTCACCTAGGCACTGCTGGGAAGGCACTCCGCAGGTGGAATTTTGGTTAGGGATATTACAAGAGCATTAACCTCAATTATCCCAGCGGGCCAATGAATCACTAGGACCCTGAAAAGCCTGCAAAGTCAAGGAGACGCCACAGAGAGAGGCAGGGAGGATGAGGCGGAGGAGAGAGCAGAGGGACATATGGGGAGCCTGAGGAAGCATCAGTCGGCCACTGCTGGCTGTGACGTGGAGGAAGGGCCTCTAACCTGGAGGCGGACTCCAGGGACAGAGAGGAAATGCCGACCTCAATCCTGCAAGGGCACGCGGCTGAATCGTGCAATTCAGTGAGCCTCCCCGTAAGAGCAGAGCGGCCAACGCCTGCACTTAGCCCCGTGGGATCTGCAGCGGAGAACCCAGGCCAGCCACCGGGCTACTGACCTCCCCTCTAGAGCCGGGAGATACTACATGGACGTTGTTCTAAGCTGCTAATTGGTGGCAATGTGTTACAGAGGCAACAGAAGATGAATATGCATGTTCTTCTGTCCTTCCCCTTGCTGTCCCACACAGCTTCATGAGACAGATGGAGCCGTGGAAGCAAGGTCCCCCTGGACGGGACACAGGCACGACTAAGGGAAGGGGCTGGGGAGCGGAGGGCTGCGAGGCTCGGAGACTGTCCCCTGGAGAGTCTTCCTGCGGCCGCGGCGCCCTCCGCAAACGCGCCTCCTACCAGCCTCACCATGCAGCACAAACCCTGCTCAGAGCAGCTACTCAAAGCCGAACGTGACCAGCATAACTCAAGTCGGAGTATGTGCATGTGGTGACTGCTATCGTGAAAAAGTAACAGATGTGGCTGGTACACGTGAGCTTGGAGGACTCTAGTGATGCGCCTAAGCTTCTGGGACGGCTCTACTACACCGAAATGGACACCACTTAAAACACAACTGTTTAAGTTACTGCTTTAAAGTTTATACATTATAAAAAGGATTGCTTAAACTTAATAAAAATCTTTCTGTATGAATGATGCTTGAAAAATTACATTTGAAATCAAATCTTTAGAATTTCATTAGAAAGATAAGTGCTTGTCATTCTCTAGCAATTTGAATTTTTAAAACTTATTCATACAATAAAAACTCCAATTTTATATGAAAACTCTATTAATAAAACCACTTGACCAAATACAAAGTCATCTACCCATATACCAGTTTATATAACTTTTGCTTAAAAATAGGCAGAATATGGTTTTTAGAAGTATATTAAACTTACAAAGCATTCGAATATGTGAACACCAGGAGGTTTTTAGTTAATGCTGTTAAGCCTTAAATACCATTTAACCTGAAGGTGAAATAGCACCGCCACGAAGTGTTCCAAAGAGTGGGCACGAGGTCACACTACAAGGTCAGCAGGAAAGATCTGCTGTGACGCGGTACAAGGACTGGGGGACGGAGAAAAGAACGGACTCTTACCAACTGCTCCGAAAAGTGCCTCGTTTTACTTAAACTCACATCAAGTTATAGAAACATACAATAAATGTATAGATAAGCCAGAAATATATTAGATAGTGTTGAGTCCCACAAAGAGAATTAAAACAGGCTGATGTGTTGGTACCGATCAGATGGCCCAGAGAGACCTCTCTGGAAAGGCAATATTGTAAGTTAACATCTGAATGACACAAAGAAGCCATGCATTTAAAAAGAAAAAAAAAAAAAAAAAAATGGTGCATCCATCCAATGCCTGGAGCTCATCACAAGAAGTGATATATGAAAGTGCTGCATCACCAAATTGTACCCCTGGAACACTATATGTAAACCGTAACAGAATTTTTAAAAAATAACATTTTTTCTTAAAAGGTATACAAGAGAATAGTAATCTTTACTACTGGAGAACTCGGAACTATTATTCAGGACATTGGAAGATATCCCTGTATTAAATAAAGTCTCCAAGAAAGGATTAAGAATAAAAAAAAAAAAAAAAAGGAGAAAATGCCGCAAACAGACGGTGCAAAGGTCCTGAGACTATCCTGCCCACTTAGGCAAAGGGGGAAGCATGAACAATGTAAGATGAGGTCAGAGAAGCGGAGTCTTATAAGCTTATGCAAGGAAGCTGGATTTTATTCTAAGTGTTTTGAGAAGATTTTGGAGATTTTATGCAAAAAGAGAGATAATTTGGTTTGAACTTTTTAAAGGTTACACAGCTTTATGAAAAGAATGGACTGGAAAGGAAGCAAGAGCTAAAGTAGGGAGACCTGAGTAAGAAGAGAGCCACTGATGGAACATATATTTATAGCCTCTGTGCTCAGAAGCTGTTTAAGGCAGAGGAACACAACCATAAAATAAATGTGTGCCCTCACGTGGCTTCTACTCTAGTTGGAGAACAATTAATAAACACATTAATAACAGAATGTCAGAGAGTACTAACAGTTACGGAGAAAACAAGATAGAAGAGTGTGAATACGGGATTTTAGACGGAGCCCTGAGGGAAATCTTTGCTGGAAAAATGCCATTTGAGCAGAGAAGTGGGGAAGACGCCGGGGGAGGGGGAGAGCTCCCTTGGAAGAAGGAACAGCAAATGCAAAGGCCCTGAGACTGCAGAAACGCACTGGGGGCTGCCGAACAGGAAAACGGACGGCGGACACGGCTGGAAGGGGCTGAACGAGGGTGGGAGTGGTAGGAGAACATTGGGAGGACTCAGGAAAGGAGCGACTCACCAGGGGGCGATGGACTGAGGACCCATGCCATCTAGGCGCTCTTGCTGCCACGCTGAGAATAAACTGGGCATGGGCAGAAAAGCAGCCTCGAAAACAGCAGCCCTGCTCACGTGACAGTGACTTAAAGCGGGTAGACGGCCGCAGAGGGGTGAGCAGTGACCGCGCTCTGTGTATGTTCTGACGGCACGGCCACAGCGACGACGGGAGCTGAGGGGAGAGGTGTTGAGCCTCTGCACTCGGTTGGCAGCGATGACACCAAAGGAGTTAATTCACGGCAAACCTGAGAGATGGAGCCCAGAAAACCTGCTGGTTTGTCAAACCTGCCGCCGCGAGGCTGGTCCGTCCGCTGGCACCTGCCGTGAGGCCGTTCCCTCCGGAGCGTCTGCCGCGGGCCACGGCTAAGGGCCTCGGTTACAACAGGAAGCGAGCGGGTACTTCGCACCGGGACGCTCACACCTTCGTTCCAACACGTCGTTTTCCAGAGCCAACGTCACGCGTCTGTAACCGGTGCAGGAGTCACTGTCTAGCTGTCCTGTTCACATCCGTGCGTCGGCGAGCAAAGTCCCCAGCTAGGAGCATCGGCCACACCACCTGACGGGCGCCTACTGCCCGCTGGACAACCCCCCCCCCCGCCAGGACTTCTTTCGGGGAGGCATCCCCGGGACTCTGAGGGGGGCACGGCGGGACATTTCAGATGGAGGCCAGGAGGCCCGGCCCCGTGCACGGAACACACAGGCAGGGACGAACGGGGCTCCACAAGCTGCGCGGGGCACAGGGACGGGCAGATACAGGAGGAGACAGACAGAAGCGGAGAAGGGAGAGTCCTGCCCTTCCCCCGCCGCGGGTCCCCCTTCCTCACTGCCATGCGCCTGGGACCGGCGTGTGTCGCTCACAACCAGAAGTCACGGGGCCGAGCATCCTGCCAGAGCGCAGCGACCGCAGCGCAGGAGGCGAGCGCTCCACGCGCCGTCCGCGCCGAAGGGACGCGAGGCCCAGCACGCACCCTCTCGACTCCGTGTTCCCGCCCGCAGCCTGCCACGTGACCCGTCCGCTGGGGGGGGGGGGGGAGGGCCTCACGCCGCGTGCGCAAGCTCACGTACACGTACACGTGCTGGCGGAGGGGGCGGGGCAGGGGGCATAGACAGCCTGTGCCGGCACATCCCCCAAGAAGAGGCTCGAGGCTGTCCTCGCAGGTCCTCGATCATGAGTGGAGGCGGGTCACCGCAGGGGCGGGGCTCCTGCAGCACGCGGGTGTCCCCGCAAGAAGTAAATACGGGAAGCACCGCCCACCCGGGACACACGGCCACACCTCCCCGTGCACACCCGACTCCCCGTGCACACCCGACTCCCCCGCACCCCTGTCCTTGGAGACGGAGTCCGCCCGCAGCGCTGACGACTCGGTCACCTCCCGGCATGTAACCGTGTCTGCTCTCAGTCACACAGCGGCTCTCGGTGTCGCCAGTGACCGCTGCCCGAGTGCGCAAGCCCCGCGTCAGTCCTCAGGGACAAGACGACGGTCGCCGGCACGGGAACTTGCCAGTGACAAGCGTGCAAAACCTGGTGTACTGCCCCCAGCTCCCGAAGACGACGTCGCTAAGTCATGTTAGGCTCGCGGGACTGGAACACACACAGCTGGAACACACAGTGTCATACACGAGTAAGATGCTGGGGGCCGATGGAGAACTTCTAGCGACAACGCCAGGGCACTTGGTTACCTAGGCCCGATCTTCTACTTTCCACCTACTTCGGGATGAAGACCGCTATTCTCGGAAGGGGCTCCTTTCGCTAAAATACGGGCCTTAACATGGCTTCTCCACGTTTTCCTGAGCAAATCAAAATACAGTCTATAGAACTTACTTACAAACGAACCCTACCTTTTAATCCTCTAAGACTACATTAAAGATGTAAATAATGGACTGCATGGTTTGTAATCTGAAAGACGCACACACTCTTCGTTTTTTTACAGCAAAAATAACTCGTTTTGAAGACTTCCCCCCGACCCCAGACTACGGTCATTTACTTGTTTTGTCTAAATCAAACATTTGATTCCCTGCTTTAAAGTCCTAATCAAGAACAAATGTATAAATGTCTAAAGGGCGTTCACAAGAAAAAAGTTTTTAAATTTCAAACACCTTAACTAAATGCAGGCTGTCAACTATGCATCAAAGTGAATACATTAAGTACAGTTACATCCAACACCCATTTATCTTTAATCCAGTAGAGGCGGTAAGATAAGCAGAATGAAGGGTAAGACCCTCTAATATTCTAAACTAAGGTCAACATAAAATAAAATGTAAATTAACAAAATAATTCAGGTCAGTGCTCAAGTTCCAGAAGAGTCCCACACTTACCCAGAGCTTTGCAGGCAAACATGCCCATGGCACTTTGCAGTCTGTCTGGTCTGAGCGCCTGCACCACGAGAACCTTCAAAGAAAGTGCAGGGTAGTTTTAAACAATACAGTTCACACAACAGGTTTAAACAATAACGTTAGTTAATGAAACATGTATTTACTAACATGTCAGCACTGATCAATGTGGCACAATATTTACTTACACAGTCACAGTAAGTATATACAAAGACATATTTTTAATAAGGAAAATATTAACTAAAAGTCCATTTATTTCTTCAAGTTTATCATCAGAAGTCAACACGAGCATGTCATTGTCACAGGGTCAGCTATGTCTTCAGTATCCAGGAAGTGGCCACGTGGCAGCTGCCAACGAGGGTATAAAGGTGAGGCACTTTTGATGATCGTAGAGCAGAGGCCCAGAAATCTTGTCTAAAATTTTCAAATCACTGTTTTCATGCTCAAACATGTATATACCCAGGTGTTTAAGTTTTCAAGAAACGTGCTTCCTAGCTTCCTTTCCTTTCATCTCAAGCCACACTTGGTACAGGAGCACTGACCAAGGACATACAAGAAGACACCAGCACCAGCAGCCTGGTGACCGGGGACACCCCTTCCCAGAGAGCCCGCCAGCTCTAAGCCCTGGCCTACCCCAAAGACCAGAACCCTCCAGTAAGTTCAGTGCTCCGTTTGATACAAAACGGGAGAGGAGGGCCTGGGCCTCACGAGGCGGTGTTTCCCACGGACAGAACCCGGGAAATGAGAGAAGAAGCCGCACACTCTAACTTTAATGTCTTCCTGTGAGACTCTCTCTCTCCTGAAAAATCACCCTTTGGGCTACAGCACACAGAGACACCCAGGCACGCCTGCCAGTGACCACACTGTCTGGGCCCACGGCAAAAGCAGAAAGCCCTTCCCCACGTTAACATCACATGACATCCAAAGGCAGAACTTTCATTTAAGTGGCTTCTGGATGACAAGAGAAGTATCAGATATTTTTATGCATTTAGAGAACTTACCTGCTGAAATAAGGAAACTTTCTTTGCAAGAATAGACGGAAACTCTTGCTCACACATTGAAGTGTGATAGTAAGTACGCCACAGCGCTTCATCGTCAAAGCAGAGGGTCTGATAAAGACTAGGGAGAGTAATCTACAACACAAAAATAACCCTACACGGTGAGCTACAAGCAAATATGAGTCTGTGTGTATATATATGTATTACTAAAAAGGTAAATGGAAACTAATTATTGATAGATGCTTATCAGTTGTTTTCCCCTTTATATTGGCTTATCTAATTATTTCTAGATCAGAAATAGTATGGTTAGGGTCGCCAGGGTGGCTCAGTAGGTTAGGCGTCTGACTTCAGCTCAGGTCATGATCTCACAGTTCGTGCGTTCGAGCCCCACATTGGGCTCTGTGCTGACAGCTCGGAGCCTGGAGCCTGCTTCGGATTCTGTGTCTCCCTCTCTCTCTCTCTGCCCCTCCCCGCTCACACTCTGTCTCTCTCTCTCTCTCTCTCAAAACTAAATAAACATTAAAAAAAATAGTATGGTTAGACTTATCCAATCCAGAATTAGATAAAATTCGACATTTCCAAAGTAGTATCAGCTCAATATTTGCAAGTTAACAAATCTTTTCTTGACATAAAAACATTTGTACTTATCTCCACCTTGTGGAGAAAGGAATCCTTTGTTAAAAACCAGTACATTTTTTACTGAGTCCTGACGGACATGTCCACGGGCACGTTAAGCACCACAACAGAGTTCTACAAGAGATTATAAAAATATGCTGAATTTCACATCAACATCAAATCCTGAATAGAACATGGTTTTTCTAAACCACATTCATTTATGCTGCACTCATGAGCACGTTGCTTCCTTTGCCTCTAGATGTTCTAAATTTCTACTTATTAATGTCTACACAAGAGTCCTCATAAATTTCTACTGTGCGTTCAATATTCTCCTTAAACAATTATCATCTCTCAGGGATGTTCTTCAACATATTCATTTCCTTCTACCTCAAATAGTATTCTCTCTTCCAAACTTTGTTTTTAATCTTTTTCAGCCTTCTTTGTGGTATAATTGACGAAATAGTACCTATTTGAGTGCTCTGATAAGCATTTATTTACACTGCGATAATTACCACAATGAAACAAATTCACATTAACTCAAAAGTTACCATTTTTTGTAATAAGAACACTCAAAATCCACTCTTAGTAAATTTAAAGTATACAATACGGTACTGTTACATAGAGCCACCATGTTACATTAGATTCTCTAGAACTTACTCACCTTATAGTCAAACATTTGTACCCAGTGTCCAACTTCTCTCCCCATTTCACACATCCCCCAGCTCCATTCTGTGGAATGGCAGCCTCCATTCTCCTCTCAGCTTTACTTAGTTCACGTTTTTATGGATGAATAATATTCTATTACAGAGGGATAGATCGCATTCTCTTTATCCGTTCATCCACTGATAGACATGCAGGTTGTTACAACACAGTAAAACCTTGGTGTGCGAGGAACTCGTTCTGCCAGTGTTCCACAAGATGAGGAAACTTTTCTAATAAATTTTAACTTGATAAATGAGCGATGTCTTGCAATACGAGTAGTATGTGATGCCCAATGTCACAACTGAGCCAATGGTCCGTGAAGTTCGCTTGGATATACAAGCGCTCTGGATTACAAGCAAGTTTCCAGAACAAATTATGCTAACAAACCAAGATTTTACTGTATATCTTGGTTGTTCTAAATAATGCTGCAATAAACATGGGAGTACAGATATCTCAGACACCTATTTCCTTTCCTTTGGATTTACACCCAGAAGTAGCAGTGCTGGATCACATGGTAGTTCTAGTTTTAATTTTTTTGAGGAATCTCCACACTGTGTTTCATAATGGCTGCACCATTGTCTATGCTCACCAACAGTGCACGGTTTCCCTTTCCTCCACAACCTGGTCATTGCTGGTTATCTCTTGTCTTTCCAATTATAGCCATCCTAACAGTCATGAATTAATAATACCTCATTGTGGTTTTTATTTGCATTTCCCTAATGACTACTGACATTGAACACCTTTTTATATACCTGTCGGCCATTTGTGTGTCTTCTTTAGAAAAATGTCTATTCAGGTCCTTTGTCCATTAAAAAAAAATTTTTTTCTTTTTTTTTTTTAGTACAGTTGACACACAATGTCACGTTACCCTCAGATAGACAACACAGTGATTCAGCATGTGTAAACTATGCCACGTTCACAAGTATGACAACCGTCTGTCACCATACAGCGCTATTATGGTACCACTGACCACATTCCCTCCGCTGTGCCTTCTATTCCCGTGACGTATTCATTCCACAACTGGAAGCCTGTACCTCCTTCTCCCCTTCACCCACTTTGCCCATCCCCACCCCTGGCAAGTTCTCTTCCAATTATCAACAGTGGGCTACAAGAACAGAAATGTAAATCTGTAGAGATGGAGGATTTTTATGGAAAATGATGGCAAATTGGGAAGATCTGTATCTGCAGGGCTAGAATGTCACATAAAATAAACATAAACCAAGTACTTAAGGATGTTTCATCCAAAGAGTCGTATTCATATGTAATTAACCCACGATAGTGCCCAAATTTCATCATGTAAGTTAACTAAAATTAAATTTATACAGCATAAAATTAAATACATTTCAATTTAATTATTTTTAATAAGTGATCTAAACCTATTAGGACAACACTTGATGGCGGTCCATTAAATTTAGTTGCAATTAGTGTATAAGGGCCTACCGCTACCAATTTAGGCTACACATTCTATACTCGTTATAGATTTGGCCAGGAATTAGAGCCGGCTACACTGCAGTTAGGAAGCCCTCTGGCTTCACATCACCCGGGGTGGAGCTCTGGTTCGGTGCCACCACAGCACAAGTATCTGTCCTACTCTCCACGGTGTAGGTTCACCGAGTGCCGTCTCTATGTGTTACGCAACATGTATTTGTCACTCCACTGGCACTACGCTCACCAGTACGGACACTAAATAAATGATTAATGGAACAATTAGTGATAATAAAGCAGAATCCATTTACTTTATTCAACAAATATTTATGAAAGAAACGCAAGAAAGAATGGCAGTGAAAAGCCCAGACTCTGCATCAAGGAGCCCAACTTCAAATCCTGACTCTACTTTCTAAGTGACCGTAAGCAAGTGATTGCACTGCTCTGTGTCTACTTTGCTCATCTGTTAAACGATGACAGGATTGTGAGGATGTTGAAAATATCTACCGAGGGGATCTGTTTTCAAATTCTTCATAATGCTTTCAACAGCGAGTCCCCAATAAATGCAAACTATTCTAACTGTTGGCACCATGTGCCACTGAGACCTTACAAGGGTTGCGAAGAGCAGGGAAGGAAAGAAGGAAGAGCAACGCATGCATATACTTTGAGAGCAGTCTTTCTTTCGTTCCCCACAAAATACCACTGAGGCTGCGTAAACAACATAGGGACTGTCGGGAGGTGGGCTTCCGAGCTGCTGTTTCTTCCGCTTGCCCGCATACTTGGCCCCCACTTCCCACTCCGGAATAGAGAAGCGGGAGGGATGGAGGACGAAGGATGGGAAGTGGGGGGAGACAGAGACAAAGAAACACTGCAGTTGGAAAATTCAGGCATCGACTATGGTGTCAGGTGAATGCTTTGATGGAAATCATAGTGCAAACTTCCCACCTGTCTGTCTGCCTCTCTGTCTTGGGTAAACCGTTAGCCTCTCCACACCTCGCTTTCCACTTGTCTAGGCTGCTGTGATGATAACATGAGATAATGTGTGTACAGTATTTAATATGATGTTTGGCATGTAACACGCCCTCCAATAGATGTGTGAGATTAAAAAGAAACCTTAGGTTCCTTCACTGAACTCGCTACTAGTGGTTCTCATTTCTCATCTGTAAAAAGAATTTAATAATACCCGTCTCTCAGGGTTGGTATGATAATCGCATAATTCATGTTGACTCACATGATAAGTCATACTCATAAGATACTCATAAGATAACTTGTAAGATAATTCATGTACACCTGAAAACAAGATTATGCTCTATGTTAACTAACTGGAATTTAAATAAACACTTAAAAAAATAAATGAGATAATCCACTTAAAACGTTTTGTAAATGCGGTGCCTGGGTGGCTCAGTCAGTTTAGCGTCCGACTTCAGCTCAGTTAAAGCGCCTGACTTCAGCTAAAACCCATGATCTTACAGTTCATGGGTGCGAGCCCTGCATCGGGCTCTGTGCTGACAGCTCAGAGCCTGAAGCCTGCTTCAGAGTATGTGTGTGTGTGTGTGTGTGTGTGTGTGTGTGTGTGTGTGTGTCGCTCTCTCTGCCCCTCCCCTGCTTATACTCTGTCTCTGTCTCAAAAATAAATAAACATTAAAATTTTTTAAGTGTTTTGTAAACTAAAATGATAATAAAACATTAATGTGTACTATAACCTTCTCTGAATATGAAAGTTACTTTCCTAAAAGTTTTGGATTCCTTTATTTAAACAGAAATGAGTGGGTTAAAAAAAGAAAAGCAAGAAACATCATTACAATTTTTAGTTTAAAAATGTAAGATTTTTTTCCCCCAAATGTGACAATATTATCTGTACCATGCCGATTATTATTTTCCATTAGGAGTTCATGTGATAGTTCAGAAATCCTGCTCAATAATCTATAATTCCCTTTAAATTGTCTCTATTTTTCACCATTTGCAGCAACGTGGATGGAAGTGGAAGGTTTTATGGTGAGTGAAATAAGTCAGAGAAGAACAGATATCATGTTTTCACTCATGTGGATCTTGAGAAGCTCAACAGATGAACATGGGGGAGGAGAAGGGAAAAAAATAGTTACAAACAGAGAGGGAGGGAGGTAAACCATAAGAGACTCTTAAATACAGAGAAGAGACTGAGGGTTGATTGGGGGGGGGGCGGAGAAGAAAATGGGTGATGGGCACTGAGGAGGGCACCCGTTGGGATGAGCACTAGGTGCCGTATGGAAGCCAATTTGACAATAAATTGTATTCATAAAAAGAATAAAAACATTGTCACTATTTTTCTTTTTTTGCATTCTATTATAATTGTGTCGTAAGCGTTTCCTATACTAGGTGACAAAGTCCTGGGAAGAAGGAATCAAGACTTCTATTTTATTTTATATTTAATTATTTTGAGAGCATGAGCAGAAACAGAGACTCCCAAGCAGGCTCCGTGCTATCTGTGCAGAGCCTGACGCAGGGCTCAAACTCAAGAAACCTCAAGATCATGACCTGAGCCAAAATCAAGAGTCAGACACAGAAGTGACCGAGCCGCCCCAGCACCCCATCCGAGGCCTTTAGACATCCACGCCCTTCGTTCTCAGTCAGTAGTTCATGCACACTTAATAAACATCTAACCCAGGGAACTACATGAACAATGCAAAATTTACCTCACCTCTTTCATCATCAGCTTGTCTACTCATAACCTCATTTTGTTCAACCAAAGAAAGTGTGTAACAGAAACTACGCATTTGGCACATAGTGGGCGCAAGCTGAATAATCAAAGGAAGGCAGGAGTCAGGTTTGGCCTGAATGCTGGGGACAGAAAGCGTAATAAGGCCTGGATCCTAATCTCCACGGACGTACAACCTAGGAGAAGAGGCAGACACACCAAATCGTCTGAATCAGTGTGACAGGTGCTATGATACGGCAACGTTCAAGATACACGCTATGAGAAAAGACAGAAGGAAGAAATGAGGCAAAAAGTCACGTAGAAAGTAGTGCTTTAGGTACGTCCTAACATGTTAAGTAGACGTTTTACGGGTAAACAAGGTCAGAGGGCATTCCAAGCAGAGGGAGTAACAGGACCAGTAAGTGCAGGAAACAGTGAGAGGATGGACGGGAAATAAAACTGAGGAGGTGGGCAGGGAGCAGATCATGGAGCATCTTATCCTTTATGCAAATGACTGTGGACTCTGCCCTGTGGGTGACAAGAAACCGTTAAGAGGTGTGAAACTCCGCGTGCACTGTATCGTAACTACACTTTAAAACCGAAAGGGTATAATAAAATAGAGAGGCATGAGAGCAGAAGGGGGGGCTCCACAGAGAAGCCCAGGTGAGTGGTGGGAGTCACAACTACGAGTGATGGCAAGAATGGAGAAGAGCTGAGGGTGACAGAGATTTCAAAGACGCATAAAAGCAAGAGAAACAGTTTGTATTCGAAACTCGTTTAAGCATCATACTGCATCACGTGACCAATCCCTAATTACTTTACAAATAAGACCTCCATGTACCATATTAGGGGGTCTTCAGTTTACTCCTCTTCATGCTCCCTGTGGGTACGCAGCACAGGACCCTGTACAATGGACACGCCAAACGTGTGAGTGCTGAGTGGATGATTTAACTAAGGATTAAAGGACTAATCAGAACAGGATAATTCTCTGATATCCTCTGGCCCAGGGATTTTACGGCAGATTCACAGAAATATCGACACTGAGTATGGATAGAGAGCACGTAAAAATATAAACAGAAATAACTCAGCAGGGAAAGAGTTCTCGAACCCCCAGCATACACGTGACATACCTTTAGTGTTGCTACGGCCCAGCTCCTCTCCTGGTCTATCCACGACGGGAGCTGCTCGCGGATTCGCTGCTGAGAGTCCTTCGGTAAGAGCAGTTGTTTTTGTTGGTATATGTGGTAACATTCAGACTTAGAAAAATTAACAATTGACTAAGCTAATTTTATGAACGCTATTTTGAAAAATTTGTTCTATACATTATTGTAACTTATTTTACAAGTCACCATTATAAAATTCCATATAACAAGGTACAGATAACCACTTACATAAATTTTGTACACATTCTCATGGTACATAATCTTTTAGAAAACTTAAGGGCATTTAATAAAAAACTGCCATAAATTTACATTATTTTTAACAGTGTCTTGCATTTCAGACATAATCTAGATTTTGCATTACACTTCGGGTATGTTAATTTGGAGACAAATATTATCCCCTGACATGTTCAAATAGAAAATTAGTAGAGAAGAAGCTAAACTTGCATGAAGTGATCAAGAATTAAAAAAAAAATTTTTTTACACTTCCAATTGTATGAGAATTTTCCTTGTTTTAATACAAAATTCTATTTTCTTAGGATTATAAAAGTGTTCTTGGAATAAAACATATACACTAAGAAACTAATATAGTTTCTTAGTATTTAATTAGTATTATTCTCATAAGAATATATGTCTTTATATAGACTACCTTTTATAGTAAGGTAGTAGAGGCAAGGACACATTCCTCTAATTAAAATATAATTTCAACAGTATTTTAAAATTCTTCTGGAGCAAACAGTATTTCATGAAGGCAAAGCTAGAACTATTTTCCCTAAGAGTGACATAAGTTTTTTTACTTACAGCTTTCCGCAGCATGTCTCCAACAACCACACCTGTAAACGTATCCCATTCCTAACGAATAAAAACAGAAATAATACAAAAAAATAGACAAATACTAACCAGGTCACAGAATTTTCTCAATTTCCCTATAAGATGGCTTACAATGCAGCTCTCTAAGGACATGGAAAAAAATAAAACTCATTTCACATCTCCTACTCCTGGTACAACATTACCATCGAGAATCTGTTTGTGTACCAACAACATAAAACATTTGTACAAAAACTGCTACAAACAACTGTACTGAAGGAAGAAGTACACCTACGTTGTGTGTGTGTGTGTGTATGTGTGTGTGTGTGTGTGTGTGTGTGTGTGCGCGCGCGTAGGTATATGGGTCTCAACATCTGAAAGTGTACATGTCACGTTCAATTATCATCTGTCACTACCCATTAATCTGTCCTATTACGTGTGAATTTTCACTAATAGAAAAGCGTAAGTTGCACCAAAAATTTAAAAATTGTCTATGCTGGGGAAAAATAGAGGAAAGTACATCCATTAACCCATCTTTTCCAACGGATTGGGAGAAGGCTGCCATCATTCATTTTTTTTTTTAAATTAATCCACAGAATCACAACCGACCCAGTGTGACGTCCTCTAGCCCTCCAAGAAAATCTCCGTCTTCACCCTGAGCCCTTCTCAATCAGATAGTAATAGGCACTAGCATATTATTGTTACACACTGGTCAGCAAATAAGGAAAAAACATATTAAGATTTGAGGGCAAAAAGAAAAAAACAAAATTATTTCCTGCCTCCACACTCCGTGACCACTCAATTCTTTCACTGAAAGTATAGTCAATAGGATAGGGATGATTACTATTCCTCTATGTGAGAGAAAAATGTTCTCCTCTCCCAATTCCTATTTATACTCCAAGAGGGAAAACTAGGACAGTAAGTCTTCTTACACAGTGTGGAACATATGATGCCGGTGAAACACGTTATACAGGAGGAAGGAACGGCATCAAATAAAAGGAGTCCAACAAATTCAGGAGAAAGAACACAAGTCCCCAGAGCGTGGGGAACAGTCTGCAGGAAGTAGCCAAATAAGGGGAATCCGGGACATAAACCAAGTCTGACCGAATGGAGTGAAAGGTTCCGAGGTCACAGGTGCACTGTCCACACACTGTCCCCGCTCCTCCCCACCCCCGGCCACTGTGCTCTCGCGGACAATAATGGCAGAGTAACAAAAAAATCACCTACGTATAATTTCCTTAAACACGAGCTCACCAGAGATGGATTAGTTATCTCTAACCTGAAGGAGGCTCAAGTTGGAATGAGTTCCATGGCAGACGAGAAAGAAAGTTACAAAGAAGATAAATTATAAATAAAATGATGAACAGAAAGCTTCAGGCTACGAGAAGCTACTGCAAAGTGCCCACCCTCTTGCTTCACCTGCTGACTCAGAGCAAGTCGGGGAGGGTAATAAATAATGTAGCCGTCTATCCACACTGTGTCACATTCCTATGCGCCTGCATGAGGACAAGAAGCGGACGTGGCTCAGAAAGGTGAGCGACTCGAGTTTCTTTCTCTGCCTCCCGTCACTTCAGAACGCTGGGCTCATCCAGAGGGGAGGACAAGCAGGAACCAGCGTTTTTAAATGTCTAACTTAGTTAAAACTTCATAGGTTGATACACAATTTCCAGACTAAAGTTATTTCTAATCTAACCGTGAACCTTACACACTCTACGTAACTCTTATATTTTCCTCCTTTATTTCCACTTACATTTTCTTGAAAAAGTTCCGGATGCATGCCCCGAACGAAGTGCAGCGCGAACATCAACTGGTCAGCCTGAAAAGAATAAGAAATGTTACCGCGCTGTTTCTACATTTGTGTGTTTGGAAAAGCACAGTCCTGACATTTCAGTTCAGTGTTCTATTTTTAAATTGCCCACTTTTATCAATAGAAGAAATGACTACTGAGATGGTACCTACACAGGGCACTTCTGAGTCAGGGGTGGGAAGGACACAGGAAGTACCCAACATTCTAGACAAAATGCTACAGATGAAGCGTCACGTACATCTCATCAAAAAAGGTTTATTTAACTAGCTGAAACCCAACTGTGAGGTCTGAATTGGTCACTATTAATAAGATCAACCTCCTGCATTAATAATCTTCAATGTGTCCTGTGTATGTTTACATGATCCAGAACATTCTATATGCCCGTGAATCAAAACATTTCATTTCTAGAAATTTATGCAAAGGGATGATAAATGTATTCATAGGATATTTACTGCAAGATTTTTTATTATAGAGGAAAAACTCCAACAACCTAAATGTTCCAAGGTGATCATAAATAATATTCAAATCAAAATATACAGCATAGCCCATATTGTGGAAGGAGGGGCAATATGTTTGTATAATCATATATGGACACATGTCCGCAAAAAGAATTGGAAAAATGACATCACCTTTTGTGAGTAATTTATTTTTACAACTACATGTCATTTTTGGTTCCTTCTTTTTTCTGACGTGTATATTATCAATTTTCTAAAGTAAGCTTAGCTCACTTCTGTTAAAAAAAAATCTACCCAAGCATCTTTCCCACCAGTTTATAATGTAAGCATTTAAAAACAATTTTTTTTAAATATTTATTTTTGAGAGAGAGAGAGAGAGAGCGAGAGAGCAAGCAGGGGAGGGGCAGAGAGAGGGAGACACAGAATCCGAAGCAGGCTCCAGGCTCTGAGCTGTCAGCACAGAGCCCGGCGCAGGGCTCGAACGCATGAACCGTGAGATTGTGACCTGAGCCGAAGGTGGGCACTCAACCGACTGAGCAACCCAAGCGCCCCTGTAACGTAAGCATTTTATAAACAGGGTCTCCTGCAGTATAATAATACTTTATATCTAATATGTGTATATGATTGTAAGTCTACAAGTAAGAGATAACTATAAAGACATGAAGATGCGGGGGCGCCTGGTGGCTCCGTCGGTTGTCAGCTGTGCTGGCCGCTCCGAGCCTGGAGCCTGCTTCCGATTCTGTGCCTCCCTCTCTCCCTGCCCCTCACCTGCTCATGCTCCGTCTCCGTCTCAAAAATAAATATTACAAAAAAAATTTAAAGACATGACGACGCAATAATATGCAGAAGATACATTTGTCACAAAAAGATGCTCTTATAAATCCTACCAGCAAGTGACATCCTCACCTGCAAGAGAATCACCCCTCTATTGGAAAGATTCAGTGCCTCGAATCATACAATATAAAAGCACAGTTTATTTCATAAAAGTACATGCTGTGTATGTATATGCAGCAAGTAGTCAGTAAATACCTATTAAGTGAATAAATAAAAAGCATGTGTTCACAACCATAACATAGCTAATGACTTAAAAAAATTTCTCCAAATAGAAAAACTTTGGGCAGATGGCCATCACTCAGATGATGGGAAAAGAGTTACAACCAACTAGCATGTGTAGGAAACAACAACATGTGACTTTAAAAATATAAAAAGCAAGACCTGTCATTTGGGGAGATGTGGAGTGTTCTTAGGTATGAGAAAGTAAGAATCCAGGTGTGGGGTTGGCTGACTGGGGACTGGCTGGATAAGCCGGCCACTAAGATGCTTATTTTATAAAATTAATGCATGTTTAAAATGATTATCACAGCATCCCTCATCGAAGGTAGGTAACGATTAAGATAAAAATAAGACAATACATGTACTACTTTGAAGGCTGTGTCACTTAATAACACACTTAATTCTCTACTCCAGAGATAGACACACACAAATTCACACCCAGTACTACTACCCTTACCCCGCCACTGCTTCCTCTGACCTGAGGAAGAAGAATGCGGTCTCTGTCTCTAGGGTTAGTACAAAGACGGCAGGGCCCTGGCACTCTAGGGTTCTCACATCAGGCGCTGGGTTCAGCGAGCTGACTGTTAATTCCATCACTGAGGCCAAACTCCAAAACACTGGCAAAGAATAGCCACATAACACAGAGTCAACAAACGGGTAGTGGCGTTCCCCTTCTCCCCGTGTTCTGGAGACAGAAGACTTCCCAGCCTGAGGGACGAGCACACAATCGTAGCTGAGCCTCTCCCATCGCATCCCCCACAGATAACGGCACGGGAACTACACCAGACTAACCCGGACCTTCATCGCCTTCCCAAACTGGAGGCGGCCGTTTCTGGCAGCTGGTTGACAGCTATACCAAGGAATCCTTTCAGCCCCAGGGATTTAAGAACAACGTTATAATAAAAAACAATTATGACTCGAGAACACACCTAAAAATACAATTTACTGAGAGACAAGAGGACACATTATTTCCAAATAAGCCGGGGTCAAATTAAGAATGTACAAATCAAGCTTATGGATTTTCTGAATATTTGCTTCAAACAATAACCAAAACAACAACAAAAAAACCCTGTCATCATCCAGAGTTGACAAATTACTTTGTACCTCTGACGTCCTTGATCTACACTGCTTTTCAGACCAAAAAATTTCAGTCTTTAATTTACTTATTTCCTGATTTCGAGAAAGAGCGAGCAAGTGAGCAGGTGAGCTGTGGAGAGGAGACAAAGGAGAGAGAGAGAGAAAGAGAGAGAGAGAGAGAGAGAGAGAGAATCTTAAGCAGGCTCCGCATTCAGCATGAAGCCCAACACGGGGTCAGTCCCACAACCCTGGGATCCTGACCTGAGCTGAAATCAAGAGTCAGAAACCAAGGGACTGCACCACCCAGGCGCCCCAATTTAGGTGTTTTAATTCAATGTCAACCCATCTCATTAGGCTTGGTTCTGTTAACAAAATTCTTTAATATCATGGGGATAGAAGCAAAATATCAACTGATCGTCGACACGAAGAAAAATCAGTAAGAGAAGGCAGAGGACTAGCGAGTATAAATCAGCCACATGGCATCCCATAAATTCCACCCTGGCATCACACACACCCCAGTGAATATGCAGGAAGGGTGAAACTGTTAGCACACGAGTAACATGGTAGAAGGGAGTCTTAAAGCCCACTTTAGGATGAGGTCAAGTGTTTCCAGACAGGATGATTTTGCTTGAACTGCACCCTGTTAGCCCTGAGTCTTCACGCATCAAGCAGAATGGGCTTAAATCCCAGTTCCAACACCCTCCACACAGGAATAACCTACAGCACGGGTGCTAGCTCTGCATCTTGGTCTCCTCCTTTAGAGAATAGGATTGTCGTAGGAAGTGAGTAACAACGTATGTGAGGTGCTTCCCCGGTGCCTGGAAACGTAAGGTGACACACAGTTGCTACCTGCTTTACAGTCACCTGATGCACTACATACTACTGTACCAGAAAGGAAATTTATCTTAAAAATCTTCTATAAACCTCCTGATTCTCAGAGACTGAGAAGCAGTAGCAAGAATAAGAAATCTATTCCTTTTATTTGTACTCGACACTATTCATCGCTTTCAAACAACTTCAAGGTAATGTGTAAAGTACCCGCTACCATATGAAGTCTTGCTTTAATCTAGCAAATACGTAGATAGCATAGCACCAAGCACAGGCAGGGGCACCTGGGGACTCAGTGGGTTCAGCACCCAACTCTTGATCTTGACTCAGGTCATGATCTCAGGGTTTGTAAGAATGGGCCCTGTGTTGGCTCTGCACAGCGTGGAGCCTGCCTGGGATTCTGTCTCTGTCTCTGTCTCTGTCTCTCCCTCTCCCTCTCCCTCCCTCCCTTCCTCCTTCTCTCTCTGTCTCTCTGTCTCTCTGTCTCTCCCTCTCCCTGTCTCTCCCCGTCTCTCTCTGTCTCGCTCTCCCTCTCCCCGTCTCTCTCTGTCTCGCTCTCCCTCTCCCTGTCTCTCTCTTCTCAAAATAAATAAACTTAAAAAAAAAAAAAAGAACCCAAGTACTCACAGTTGTGCTTGAGGTGGTAGGTCACACATTTTAGTTAACAATTCTATGCACATTCAACTCTACTTCCAGAAAATCTAAAGGGTTAGATATAATACTAAAAGTTTCAAAATCTTCTTAAGCAGAAGAATATGATTCAAATTCTCAGGGTTCATTTTAATAAAATGAAAGGCTATAAAATTTGTAAATATCAGAGAACTTCCACTTTTCTATTAAAAGACAACACATTTTGATAGGAAAAAAAAAAACCAGAATCCAAACTAAATGATTTGCAGGATAAATACAGTCAGGAGATGCCATTAATTTCCTTTTAAAATGTAATATCCATTTGCATTTGAGTCAGCTGGCAAATCCACTGGAGAGGAAGGCCAGGGGACCCGTCTTCGCTCACCGGCACCCTCCCTGCATGCCAGAGCTCCGGTACGCCATGCTTCCACGAGGACAGGGACACGGCAAGAGCACATGCTCTCCAAACCTCCTCTGTGCTCTCATCCCGTACATGAGAAAATCACTTCACAGCCCAACAGCAACTTCCCTTACTTTGTATCTGTTCCAAATGACACAGTGGGAGGAAGAAAGGATACGTCAAGGCACCAGCTTGTGCACAGTCCGACAGAACCGCAAGTGTTGGGGAACTGAATATGCTACTTACCTGATAACTGTCCAAAATACTTGGGTTACTGAAATAAATGCTCTGATCTCTTGGACAAAAAGAATGACATAGCCAATAGTCTGAACTGAAATTGCTAGACAGCCTTCTCCATTTGTTTTAGTTTATTACAGGCCTAAATTTTCTGCTACAAAACAAGTCAATCATTTTTTTGTTCCAGGTCAACTTGCTTTCACGTGGGTGTGATGTGAATACTAATAATCCCAGGCTCTGTTTCAAGGGTCTGGTGTTGCCACACCACTGTCGGCAACACAACAGCAACATCAGCATGAGGAAAAGGCAGTTTAATGTGAAGGTGGTTGCTAAAAATCCAAAAAGCTTTCACTAAATACGAAATCAGTTCCATCCTAAGTAAGATTATAATGCTAACTCTTCAAAAATGGACCTCATTCGTTTACAATTAATATGCTTTCTCATTGTTATTCACCACTGAAACTCCATGGAATGCTGAATTCATGTCGAATATATTTAATATTACTGACACAGAAATATGAACATTATAAAACATATTCCATCACCAATTAAAAACATATGTTAAGAATTATAGACGTTAGCTTTTAAAAAATGTTTTCAAGTGTTCACAATAGAAAAGTATGTCTCAAGATAGGCAATAAAAAATTCCAGCTGGGCACTAAAATGTTAAGGATGTGAAGCCTTACAAGCTCTCCCCTAGTGCAATAAAACTAAAAATAAGTTAGGCTTTAGCCTAACTTACACGTATTTTTAAAAGACAATGTGACTTAAAAGAAGTAACCCTAGCTAAACTTCACTTATACGTTACATCACTTTGGTACTCAACATTTACTGTATCTTCCCCTCCCTAATTACATTACAGAACACAGGACATAAAGATTTAAATCTCATCAGTAGATATAATGTATTACTAAAAATAAATAAGAATATATAAACTGAGGTGCAGATATATAGGTCAACAGTAAGAAATTCCCAATAAGCTACTATTTTTTGGAATGAGTAAGAAATTTTATATTATCTTTTGACTTAAACATTTTTCAGGAATAATATTTTATAGCCCATGTACTTCCATAAGGATTTTGGTGACACCTTGAAGTAAGTGTAGGTCCATAATACTTTCACAAAGTATTCACAATCACAAATCACATTTAGTGTAGAGGTTTTAAAAGAAAAGTGAAAAAGCACTAAATATATTACTAGAAGAAGAATCGAAATGAAACTCTGCAACCTTAATATATTCACTAGAAAATAAATATTAAAACTACATTAAAAAACTAATCATGAAAATTCACTAACACAGAAATCAAAAAATAAATCCAATGATTAAAAAAATATATATAAAACAATTACCATCAAGTAGATTTGTTCTGTAAAGCAAAGCCTATTCTTTAAAATACCAAGAAAACAAACAGATGGGGCAAATAAGGGAGGACGGTAAAAACAGACATTTAATAAAAATTCAGAGGAGGCAGGAAATATTTACAAACCGTAACTTGACAAAAAATAGAAAGACTGATAACATCCAGGGTTGAAAAGGATGCAAGGAAGGAGAGACCTCAATCCACCAAGACAGTAGCAGATAAACTAGGATGAGCCACATTACAGAATACACACGCTAAGAATAATGAGGTTAACATATTTATACTCATGGCAAGATCCTGAGGACCCGTCACATGAGAAGAGAGGCAACAGAAGAAAACACCTACCAAGGAAAACTGAAAACGTCAGCTAGGTGTACATGTGCACGTGAAGAGAAAGGACAGGGACCGTACGGAGCCAATCGAGCGTGGGACAGGCCAAGTCTAACGCAGCGACCGCAGGCAGGAGCGACCGAGCGTTTTCTCTATAGGTCCACCAAGTTGGAAACTCTTCAAGAAAATACGTTTCAGTTCGTGTACTAACAATTTTTAAGTATCATGTGAGCTAATATATCGTACACGTTAGAGACGTGAGATCAAGGATCGATGAAACTCTACTGCTGTGTCATCCTCAGACCTAGAACCCTAACATTTTAGTGACCAAACGGACTTTGACGTCATCTGCTTATAATTTGTCGTGTGTACAAGTTAAAACTCAGGGCCAAACAGGTGATTCTTTGAACGGCACCTAGAATACACATACACTGTACAGACACCTGAAGAGAAATCTCCACGGTTCTCATTAAGGAAAAACTCTGCAGAAATGCCCAGCTGTAACTCTCACCTTCCGGTAACAGCCCTTGGCATTTGAAAGATTTATTCAGTCTCCAGTAAAGATCATCAACATTATCACTCTAATCATAAAAATTACTATCCCTTTCTACAGAATGTAGTAACTAGATCTTTTTCAAGATTTTCTGAGAATGCTGTATAACTGTGCCATAACAACTCTATTTCTCTCACTTAATTGTCTTTACAAAGCCCTTCCCTCAACATATCTCAACCAATACCCAAAAACTGACACTTGAAAAAAAAACTTAAAGTAAAAAGCCTCTGTGTTTTCTACAACATTCATAATTTTCTAAAATATGTTTCATTTTCTATTCCTTGGGGCCCTTTTAATATGAAGACGTCTATGACATTCATGTCTCAGGATCAGGTTCCAGGAAGAGAAACCAAGTTTGCCCCCAAGCAATTTCAAGAGAGATTTCTGATTGCAACAGCTGTGTAGACACAGTGCCACACAACAGACCCCATGACAAACGTGGTCCAAAATGTCAGCAGTGCTGAGGCGGAGAGACCCGAGCTAGGAGATGACTCATCACAAGGTCCTGCGGCAGCTACGGGCTCGTTCAGAAGGAAGGGAGATAACTCTCCGCACTCGTCATTCTCCTACCACATCCCAGAAAGCCAGAAGACGCCCCACTTAGCAATGAATGTTACTCTGGGAAAATATCAGAAAGGCCGATTTCAATATGTTTCCAGTTGGGAAAGGATTCCACAATTTCACTGTAAGACTGTATTAAATACAAGTTCAGGTAGTATTTTATACATGAAAAAATAATATTTCTTACCTTAAACAGACAACGGCATATATATTCATAGACCATATGTTTTAATGAGCTGATAAGAGACTGGATTCTCCGTTCTGTACTTTCGGAATCCTGTAGATTACAATTTGAAAACTGAAAAACCATTAAAAAATTTATCAACAGTTAAATGATACCCCATAGTTTAATCACACTTTATAAAATGTTCCTCCAGACTCAAAGCTGATTCTAGAATAATTATCTTTGTCAATCAACTTAAGGGACTAAATAATACAGGGACTAAATAATTATTTCCAATAATACAGTATGAATTGAATTTGACCATACCACTCTGATACCTAATGGCATTAAAAGTACTGCTTTCGTAGGGGTTAAACCCATTTCATTACTCACATTATAATTATCAATCAAGTCCTGAAACAGTGTGACCACAATTTTCTCATCCTCAATATAAGAACCTAAATGATCTTAAACCATGGTCTTCGTGTTAACTAACGATGAACACGAACACTGATGTTGATGCTGTTTAGAAATCATACCACCTGTAGTTTTTTTGTTTTTTGGTTTTTTTTGTCTGTTGCTGTACTTCCATTGTACAGGATTGCCATGATTTGAAAAATACCACTAATGGTGATTTCCTTTGACTACTGAAGAGGAGAAGAAGGATGTCAAGGCTGGTCTTTCTCTAAGTGTCATGTGATTTTTCATGTCACCTCAGGGAGCATTTGCAGCCCACATGCCTTGAAAACTTCAATTTTGGTATAATATTTAGGATTAACTTCCTCCCTTCCTTGTGATTTTAATGGACAAGGAAAAAGCCTAGTAAAGTAATTTTAACAGTTTAGAGAAAGACATCCAGGATAAGCCATGCAATGTGTGAAACTGGTACAAAACTAATGAACCAGCGCTCAGATCCGTCAGACCTCGGTTTCGGGCCTTGTTAGCAGCATGTTCTGAGGCAGCTCATTGTTTCTGGTTCACGTGGCAGACATCGTCTTCGTTTCACTATTAACAAAGGTCACGTGTGAAATGGACCCCTGGATCCACTGAGAGACCCCACTAAAAGATTTAATGCATTTCCAAGACACTGGAAATCAATTTTTTACTCTACATCTTCAAGATTCTATTGCTTTTTAAAGTAAATTCAAACATGCACGCACACACGCGCGCGCGCACACACACACACACACACACACACACAGGTCAGTGATATTCGATAACCATGCTACCGAAGAAGTGCGGTTACCGAGGAGACGCTGGGCTACACACTTTTGTAAGGAGCACCGAATAACCAATGATCTCCTTGGGTTTAGTCAGAACTGCTAACCTAGTTACCAGTTCTCATACTAGTGAACTCACTTTTAATGTGAATATTTTTTGACTAAAGGATAAAGAAACATCTAAAACAAACCTATACTTGCATACTTTCTAAGTAACTTATGAGAAACTTTTAATGAAAAATTATTCAAAGATCTATATAATCCATTGTTGGTTAAGAGACTGAAAAGGACACTGTTGCTGCCTCAGTCTACTGCACCAAATGGCACGTGCTTCCACAGGTAGGGAGATGGCAACTGTGTAACGGCTCACAAACGTGCACTTTTGTGCCGGTCGTCCGTGTCTAGGAATTTACCCAGGGGAAAAACGAGAGAAGGAAAACAATGGAAAAGAGAAAAACCACAAGTTTCTATAGCTGTCTTAAAACATGGCCAGATTCTTTGTCACTCCTCCTGACCACGGGCAGGTTTGTGACAGCTTCCGCCACACACAACACAGCACGAGGGACACCCACCCGGGGCCGGGTCGTGAAGGTTCTGCCTTACCGAGCAGAAGACACACGTTGGCCCCCCAGATGTCCCACCAGGAACGCACTGCTCCGCGCGGTGAGGAAGCCCAGCAGAGACGGTACGTCAGTCAGCAGCCCTCCCACCAGCCCCAGGCACCAGACTTGCCAGTAAAGACTCCCTGTCTCCCCCTCCAGTCCCACCTGAGGCCC
Source organism: Lynx canadensis (assembly GCF_007474595.2). NCBI lineage: Eukaryota > Metazoa > Chordata > Mammalia > Carnivora > Felidae > Lynx > Lynx canadensis. Next base: position 1,688,908 of record NC_044312.2, on the reverse strand, counting down.
CAAACGTGGTGAAACAGAGATAAGCCATCTCTGCTCCGCCCTGACCAAATCCCCCATAGGATCCACGAGCAGAAGAAAAACACCACCAAGACTGGGGTAATATGCTATTCAGCACAGATAAGCAGACAGTGTCCATACAGCACCTGGTTACACGAAGTACTGTACAGCCTCACCGTTTCTCAAAAAGACCGCAGGTTCCTGTATATGACGTGAAAGTTGTCTGTGATATACTGACACTTACTTTCAAGACCATGTGATACCTGTGGGTTGAAACAACCTATATCCATTCACGTTCCCTTCCTTCTACGAGCACATACACTTGTTACGTAGCATACACTTCTGCAGCCCCGATAACTAGAACAATCCCTGGAATGTAGCAAAGCCTCAAACGACGAACGTGTATGAAACGTGTATGAAATGTTCAATGTTCTTTTCCCCAAGTGAGGAGATTATGTAGACAATTTCTCTTTCTACCATTTTTAATGATACTCTATTACATGTTAATTTGTACTCAGAATTTAAAACATTTCCATTCAAAGGAGTGTCACACTGGGGTAGTTTGTAAGAACATAAAATACACTAAGGAGCCCGTTTCTTTAAATATGGCTTAAAATTGTTACGTGGGGTCTTCTAAAATGTAATTCTAAACAAGTTTTCTCAGGAAATTACTGTTACAAATTAAGTACGTAGTAAAGTGATCTCTCCTATTCAGTATCAGCTACGGGGCAAGCAAGAGTGTACCTGTTTGTTGTGTAGAGCCCGCTGGAATAGTCGGAGAAATGCAGCCAAACTGAAACGGTACATGTTGTTAATTTTGGCCAAGTCGGAGATGATGAAGAACATCTTGCTGGCGCTCTCAGCCAGGGGAAGGTACGCATCCCGCTCCTGCGGACCACAGGCGGGGCAGGAAAACACCTCAGCAGTAGCGCCTTACTGCCACCCACAGACCGCCGCACCCATGTGAGCCCCCCCCCAGACAACCAAGGAAGAGGACCAAGTTTATAACTAACAGGAACAATAGGGCCCAGTTTTTCTTATTTTTATAGAACAGAGGGCAACGTATTTAGATAATTATCTGCCTCTCCGATTAAAGTCACCTACAGAGGTAGAAGTGGCTCACGGTGGATCGGAATGAGGACCACCAGCACCTACATTAGGGAAAGGGTACGAAGACAGGCCACACAGTTGTGATCAGAAATTAAGTGACAAGAGTGTACATTCCAAAAGAGAACCAGCATAGTAATAAAAAGGGCACCGTGCTACAATCCCTGCAGGAGAGGAAAGTTACAGCTGTGAATCACATGTGTGTGCAGACGGACGGACCAGACAGTCTACAGGTGTCCACACCAAATACCAAAAACCACCTAGCACTGTTGGACATAAGCACAGAACAAGCCAGTGTCCACAGGGACCTTCGCTCTGACAGAAAGTAAAGGGTGATTAAATGGCCTCTAGGCTCTGAATGGGACTCTGAGGAGGCTCTCCATGGCACTGTCATTCTGATCCGAGCACCAGGATTACAAATACGGTATTAGTAAAATTATGTGTGTGACTCAGCAACGCCTGTTCAGAAAGGGAAGGTCAGAAAGTCCAAAACCCTTGTGTGGTAAGATCAGAAATGACAGGTTTAACATCTGCCGAGCTTAGCCCTGGGACAGAAAACGAGGTGGCTGGATGAGAATTGGGCTGTAAATCTGTTCGTGCTTTGGTTTCCAAAGAGCCCTTCCTGTAAGAAAAGACTTAAAAAGTAACGATATGTAAGGGTACAATTTGAGCAAGGGCTGAAAAGTACTCCAAGGAAAAGTGAAAAGGTCACTGAGATGACTGGCAAAGAATTAAAGGATGTCCCTGAGAGCTGTGGTCAGGCTGGAGCCTGGAGATTCACAGTCACATACATCTGTTTGGGGGTGTTTTTCCTCAAGCAAAGTTCAATCACTAGAAGGTAGGAGAAGACAGGATATATTTATGTTATGGATTTGGGTTAGAATTTGGCAAAAGGAACTATCAAAAGAATAAGCCAAAAAGCATTTTGAGCATTTACAAGAAAATAGTTCAGATCATCACAATCATGGGGTCCAAGATGAGTAGGGAAGAAAAATGTTGTTAGTGGAAAAAACACCTGAAAACTCTCAATTAATACACTAAACATGCTTTAATTTTAAAAAGCTCCAGGAATGGCAAAGTTGGCTATTTGTGAACATTAATTTTCAACTTCAGTACAGACTGGAGCTGCAGAACGTGAGCCAGTGTGACGCCAGAAATCAGCAGAAGGCAGCGGCGCGTATTATTGATGCCGCGGGCACCACACCAGCCCCTCTGGGGCAGGAAGGAGCACCCCCAAGGCTCCGGGGCTTTGAAGTGCTTTCTATTTTGTAATCGTCATTCCCCTCAGGTCCTCATTCGACACTTTTTAATCAGATTAACATAAAAGGTGAAGAAAACATGATAAAAGACCACAAAAGAAAGGAAATAATTACTTGGTCAAGAGAAATCTGGAGTCTGTAAGATTCTTTAAGTGACTCTTGAGTAAGTGCACTGCTTGCTTTTGTCTGATTCAGAGATTCAATCAAATCTTTATTTTCCAAAATATTCCCTTGAGATGTGGCAAGAGTCTGTAGCAAAAATTAACAAAGTAACATGAATAGTGTTATACGTATTAAAATAAAAGAAGCCCATATTAGCTATCATTAATTTGATGGTTTTTATGAAAACTTACATTATTTTAAAAGAAATTCAACATTTTATAGTTTATAAGAATGGTACAGTAAATCATGATATACTACACGCGTATGTATTAATTTTAGCAATCTAATAAAAACTACTTAAAGGTACAGAATAAATCATAATTTCATGCTGCATTTTAATGTCATTCGAAATTCGGAGCATGCAATAAATATTAGTGAAATAATGCAATAAAAAGACAGTAATACATAAAAATCACTTGTCTTACACATTACTATTACTCCTTAAGATCTTGTATCCCAAGATACCTACTTTTTTCTCTTTGAAGTCTGATTTTAAGATATATATTCACATCCCTGACACAACCAAAAACATGCTGAAGGCACTATTAAAAAATACTGCTAATTATATTCATTAAAAATGTAATATAAGAAAGTTTCCTGAATAACTATATCTTACCTCTAAAAGAGATTCCTCAAGCTTGGCTAACTGTATTTTCTTATCTTCTTCCTGTTGTAACAGTTTTGTTTTCTGTTCCTCTAGGTCAGGTTTCTCATGCTGAATAGTTAAAGCCAAAAGCTTAAAAAAAAAATTTTTGTTTTAAGTCAAAATTATTCTAGTGATGAAGTTCAAACAAAACAAACTTCCCACACATAGATCTTATGTTTGACCAAATATCACAATAATTATTATATTATGTACCTCATTTGATTCTTTCGAGTTAAACATGAGACACTTCACAATTATTTCTGACCAGAAAAAGAGGCAAAATAGTTACACTGATCAATAAAGTATTAAATATTACAGGACACCTGTAAGTAATTGTATTACTTATCAATATGTAATTCTTAGTTCTAAACTTATAAAATTAGATTAAATATATAAAAAACATGGAAACTAGTTTTTTAATGGTAAGCATTCATATAAAGAAATTAACAAATAACTTCCTTAAAAGACTGTGTCATCAAAATTGCAATGAGATACCATTTCGGGTCCACTAGGATGGCTACAATTAATAAGACAGATGTTGGCCAGATGGGGAGAAAGGAGAATCGTCACACACTGTTGGTGGAAAAGTAAAAGAGTGCAGTCACTTTGGAAAAGTTTGTCCTTCAAAATATTAGACATAGAGTTACCATAAACCCTCAAGTCCACTAAAAAAATAAAAACTTTTTTAAAAAATAAGTAAAAAACACTGAATTGTACACTTTAAATCGATGAATTGTATGATATGTGAATTGAATCTTAATAAAGTTATTTTTACAAAGCAACGTCGGGGCGCCTGAGTGGCTCAGTCGGTTAAGCGTCCGACTTCGGCTCAGGTCATGATCTCATGGTTCATGGATTTGAGCCCTGAGACGGACTCTGTGCTGTCAGTGTGGAATCAGTGTGAAATCTGCTTGGGATTCTCTCTCTCTCTGTCCCTACCCTACTCTCTCCCCCTCTCTCTGCCCCTACTCCGCTGATGCCCTCTGTCTAAAAATAAACAAATAAACTTTAAAAAAGATTAACAAGTCAACAGGCACAATGTCTTTAAAAAGAGAATGAGGAAGGAACTCTGTAAATAAAAGTCTAGATATAAAAACTCACTCTGAGATTCATAAAATATTCTGAAGTGCAGTAAGTCATACACAGATGCAGGGAATTCAAAGAGGCCTATATTCTAGCGGGGAAAAAACGTCACATGAGGAATCAGACACCCTTGCTCCCCTAGCCAAATAAGTCAATGAAATGCAATTTTCACAGTGAAACCTCAGTTTTCACCATTAAAAAAGAAAAAGTAGCTGATCTTAGTCTATGATCCTTCTTTCTCTTCAATTCCACTACACACGACGGAAACAGGCCATAAAACCAAAGGCAGCAGCTTGATGTTAACGACAAGTGTCTCACGCAAAGGATAAAGGAAACCTGAATGCTTTACTACTCTAACTCACAAATACATTTTCAAGGTGTTTCCCGAAGTTTACATGCTCATCAGCTTCGCGAGACAGACTCCAACAAGGAATCATGTATTCACAGAGCTACAGAAGATGTCCCAGGCAGCGCACCGCCCACCTGCACGCACCTGGCCTCGCAATCCACTTCTAGTGGTGGTGAAGTTAACCTCCGTAACGATGGCGGCTGCGTCCGGCGGGATGAAGGGGTTGGGGTTTCTTGTTGACAAGAAAAGGCGGAATTCTTCATTGTAGTCGATAATTTTGTCACCTATTTGTACCACGTAACGAGGCCCTATGTTTTAAAAATGAAATTATCAGTTGGCTTCAGTATTCTATCTTTTGCTACATGACATTAAAAAGTATAATGTATATTTTCTGGTATTTCTAAATAGTTGGTAGTTTATAGGCTTTTCAGTAGAGTATGAAACAGCAACAGTTAGGCTACCCAAGAGACTATTAACCAGAATGCCCTATAAATCAGCTCTTATACAAATAGGGATAAACAATGATATCCATTATACATCATGTACAGTGGAATGAATCAACAATTATACCATAACTTACAATTTTAATTTTACAACTAATTTATTTTTAAGAACAAAATACATGTTTTCAAAGATTTTCAAAGGTTAAGAAAAATACTGGACCGAATTTTTGAGAACCTCAGAATAGATTTAAATTTTTTACTAAAAAACTTCAAGTTAATATGAAAATAATTCAATGAGCACTTTATGGAGAATGGTCTACCTCTGTCCAAAAACCTATCAAAACAATGTTGAACCGGAGTCATTATCAGAGAAACCCAAATTTAAAAGATCAATGAAATACTTCTACATTCACTGGAATGGTTCAAGGTAATTTAAGCAGGATAAATGAAAAGAAAACCAGTCTGAAGGATATCATAATCAAACCACTGAAAACCAATGACCAAGAAAAATTCTAAAGCATCTAGAGAAAAATGACACTTCACTTACAAAAGAGCAAGAATAAACTCAGCAGGTGACCTCTCAACAGGAATGACATAAACTAGAAGACGAAGGAATAAAAACCCAAAAGTGCTAAAGAAAATAAAAACCAACCCCAACTTCCACGTCAGGCAGAAAAAAAAAATCCTTCAAAAATAAAAGAAGTTTGTTTCCAGTGGACCTTCACTCAATGAAGCACAAAAGGAAACAGTTCAGACAGAAGACACATAACTGAGATGGGCACTAAGAGCACTCCCACCACCAGGAGCACCAGCTGACAGCCAACGGGCAGAGTGCGGAGTCAGGACATCGCTGTCTGATGCTAACACAATACTGGATGTTAACTACACTGGTGTAGATGTAGAAAAGATGTAGAAAAAGGAAAACAACCTCGCTGGAAACAAGATAATGAAATGCTGGCAGAATTTCAGAGAAGTAGAAAGGATAAATGTGTGGACGTACGGACTTGAAGAACAATAATTATCACATGGGCCATAGAGATAATGCAAAGACAGGCAGGGGATATGTGGCGTTAAAGTGCACAGGAGAGAAGTGGCAAAGTATTTATTTGTATTAAAATGGTAAGTCCAAGATATATATTGTTATATGCAGGATGACCATTAAAAATATACAGAAAATGTTTTAACAACAAAAAAAAATCACGTCAATTAGAAAACTGTATCAGGTATTCTATGACAAGGTCAGCTGCATTGACTTACATGACATATTAGGGCAGCGTGGTGACTGAAAATGCAAAACCAAACGACAAACTGCTAATGAGAGGCACCCTTTAGAAACAAGACCAACAGAAAATTGAAAGTAAAAGAATAAATAAAAGAAGTGAAAGTAGTACAAAAACTAGCCTCCCAAAGTATTGTAACCATTCTAATATCAGACTCTAAAACCTGATACACTTCTGAAGAAAAGGAAGGACGTTTCATAATGGTAAAGAAAAGAATCCAAACAGGAAAATATCACATTTTCAAATATGTACGCATCCTGAAACACAGCTTCAAAATACTTAAAGCAAAAACTGAAGAAACCATATAAAAACGAAACAAATTCAAAATCATAGAGCCTTTAAGAAATCTCTCAACAAATCATAGAAAAAAGCAAAATATAGCAGATAACACTACTAATAAACTTAACTGACTTTAGAAAAAAAATAAAACGAAGAGCAAATTTCACATAATTTTCATTTGTACATGGAACACACATGAAAATTAACCAACGTCCAATCACAGAGAAAGCTTCAACAGGATGTAAACAAGTGAGTAGTTCAGAGTAAGCTCCTTGGCCATGAAAGAGTTATGCTGAAAATCAACAACAAAAAAGGAATCTAAAAAAACTCCAAGTACCTGGAAATTATATAACAACAAAAGAGCCAAGTAATCTGACGAATCAAAGAAGAAGTCAAAACTTATGGTACGAAGCTGGCAAAGGGCTGAGAGGGAAATTTACAGACATAAATGCATATATTAAAAAACAGATTGAATATCAATATTTTGAATTTCATCTCAAGAATCTAGCAAAAAAACCACCAAAGGAAATCTAAGGCAGTAACAGGAATGAAATAATGAAGAGCAAAGACCCAGTTTAAAAATACAATGAAAAAAACTGACAACATGAAAAGTTGGTATTTCGGAAAGATTAGTAAAACTGATAAACCCTTATCAAAGACTAATGGAGGAAAAAAAAGAAAAAAATTATAAATGTCAAGAAACAAGGAGACATCATTACAAAGCCAACTGAAATTACAAAGTTATGAGAACATTATGTAAAAAATACACCAAAACATTTGACAATTTGGATGAAATGAACAAATGTTTGAAAATACACAGAACTTTAGCAAGCCTGACATACACACAAATTATAGGACACAAACATACAAAATAAATCCAGTGCTTAAAGGTCCTCAGCTCACATTTGCTGCCAATCTGCAACCAAAGACAGATCATCCTAAGAAAACGTGCTGTCTTGGCAAGAGGGTATTGGCCACCTGTTACAGGACTGGGGCTTATGTTAGGCGACTGAAAGACGGTTCAAGGGAAGTGTGGTTTGCTGGGGAACGGATGCTATCAGAAACAGCAGCCAATTCTGTGACTGGTATCTTAATAATGTTTATCTAGGAGGTGAGAGAAATGGAGGGGGACTACGTTATAAATGGTTAAAAAAAAAATCAGAAGTCACCAAATTAGCTGGGAGACGAAGATGTCTGGTTATTTTTCTAGTACGGGGAGTACCCTTGATTCTGCGCCTAGACATGAGGACGGTCACAGGAGGAGCCATGGGATGTTGGTGCTGCGGAACGAGGCACGTTCACCAGGACAACAGCACAGCCAGGCCACAAGAGCCAGGCCAGTGCGATGGGACTCAGGGCCTCGCTCCTTCTTTCCCGTTGACGCAGCGTGAGAATGCAAGCAAAATTATCCATCCTGCTGCGTGTCAGGCCCGTGGTCATCCTCACTGAGGAGGGCGGCCAAATAGGGGGCTTCTGGGGTGCAGACACAGGTCTATGTCTTGATCTGAACGCTTACACAGGTGTATTCTGTTTGTAAAAATGCATAAACTGTACACATGCATGTGTATATTTTAATAAAATGTTAAAATTGAAAAATAACTGGTTTTCTCTGGTAAGTAGGACTAGTCATGAGGAGGGGAGGAACGGAACTCAGCTGCCATTCTGCACTATTTGATTTTGTCAACTAGGCATGTATTATTTTGATACAGAATTTTTAAAAAAATGCCCAAAGGAAATGGTTCATTGTCCCAAAAGGACCCTTATGTAGAAGCCCTATATCATAATGCCCAACACAGTCTCAACTGCATCAAGTCTTGACTTACACTGGAGTTAGCCTATGGAGTAGAGAATAAAGTTAATTCTTTTTCTTCTGGACACAAAATCTTTACTGTACTTTAGAGAACTATGCAGTTCTTTCCAGGGAAAGTCCCAATTTATTTGTTCAGTATCTCAGTTCCAATCCTGATCCACGTTCGAGAATACTGTTTGGTTTGGTTTCATCAACATTTATAACAGATACGGACACTGTATACAGTATACCCCCACAGGTCCAAACTCTCCAGAAATTTATCATCATCTGAGCTAGATAAATCCAAAGTACCATGTCAACTGTCCTATGGGCCCAAACATCCTATTATAGGGATAACCTTTTGGTAATGGTCTCCACCAACAGAACTGCCCACATTGTATTCAATACCATCCAAGCCCAAATGACTAAAGATGAATAGGACTTAAGTGAGGACAAATACAAAACCCTGCCAATCAAATAACCAAAGCGACACTGCCCAAGCAAGTTAAGAATAAACTGCTGTCTCTATAACTACCATATACAAAGAGAGAGAATAACGATTCCTTTCTTGGCCTACTAGAAGCAGCATCTTTCATTCCTGGAATTTTTATAAAAGCCTATGTATCTGGTCAACAAGCGTGTGGCTGGTTTTGAAAGGCTGCTCCTGCAAAACTGCAAAAGGCAACTTTGGAAGAAATCTGAGCAAGTGTAAAACATTGCTGCCTGTGACCCCGTGTCCTTCAGATGCACAGCATGACAGACGTCTGCAAATAATCTCACACAAGAAAATCCAAAGGCATGCTACAGCCCATACACTATCCGTAGACAAAATTTCTGGGAATCCAGAGCAGTGAGGATCGGGTCCAATGAGCTGACTTCAGGGAGCATTCGGGGTTTTCTTGTTTTTTTTTTTTAATTTTATTTTTTATTTTTTATTTTTGTAAATTTACACCCAAATTAGTTAGCATATAGTGCAACAATGATTTCAGGAGTCGATTCCTTAGTGCCCCTTACCCATTCAGCCCATCCCTCCTCCCACAACCCCTCCAGTAACCCTCAGTTCGTTCTCCATATTTGTGAGTCTCTTCTGTTTTGTTCCCCTCCCTGTTTTTATATTATTTTTGTTTCCCTTCCCTTATGATCATCTGTTTTGTCTCTTAAAGTCCTCATATGAGTGAAGTCATATGATTTTTGTCTTTCTCTGACTAATTTCACTTAGCATAATATCAGGGAGTGTTCTTGGCAATAAGGCCACGGTGACAGTTACTAAAATACAACAGTGCAGCTGATTTATGAGTCAGAACGAGTGAGCTAACTTAGCACTATTCAACTTCAACACTCCTGGCAATTTGTGCTGGAAAACCATTTCTTGGAAGGAGAGGTCCTGAGCATTTTAAGAGGTCTCTGCCATAGACCACCCAAACTGTTGCAACCAAAAATGTCCCCAGGCCTTGCCAAATGCCCTCTGGGGGACAACATCACTCCTGTTTGAGAAGCAGTGGTCTGGCTGTGTTCAGGTCCTGGGTCCAGTTGGGCCACCAGGGAGACATACCCATATGGAGAACCAGCCACGAGAAACACATACAACGACTGATCACAAACTTCATCTCTGTTGTACATACAAATGCCCGTACGCTTCTAAAAGGAAGCATCCGGACTAAAAAGCCAACCAGAATGTTCAGCTTTCATCTCTACAATAATTCCCGATCCAGACCCAACCCCAAAATGGAAATGAAATAACCACTGGAATGAAACAATCAATGAAAAATGCTTTTGACGTCTGTTATTAGCAAAACTTATACTATCTGCCCACCACACCAGCCTCTCCCTCAACAACTTCTAAGAGGCTGGCTGGTCCACAGTCTTTAGTTGCTTACCAACTGCAAACTGGCACATGGACCTTCTGCTTGGGCAGAGTCACGAGGCACGTGTGACTCCGGAAGTAAAAACAACGAGAATCTGAAGAGGAGCTGTCCCTTGCCCTTCTTTTCCATCAGTACACATTTGAAGGGATTTCTGAACAGCATAAATGTGAGGAGGAAAAGTACATTCCAATCCTATTATCTGTGCTGACTGACCTCAGTATGTAGACAGGCAGTTCATACTGCTTAGATTAGGGACAGGGGATGTAACTAAAATTGGACACAGACTGTTTAATGTGGTTCTAGGACAGCCATCCTCTGTCCCCAAAGGAAACATATGATGACAAAATGGCAATTCACGGGCAACTCAACATGCTGGAAGACAACAATCTGAAATATATGCAAAGAGGATAAAAGATTCCAACTACTGTGAAGTGCAACCCTGGGAGAAAGGCAGAAAAAATAAGTTAAGGGCAGAGACGAACTCTCTTTCCCTAATACTGAAATAAACAGACTAACCCAAACAGCCATGCACAGCCAGAGGGAAGAGGGGTTCATAATGTGAACCGCTCAGGATGTGAAATATGTAACTCTGCACCAGATCCAACTTCAAGGGACCTCGTCAACACCCATTCTCAGATGATGCTACGGACACTGCCAACACCCGACACCAGTCACAGCTGACAGAGGCTCAGATTCAGGGAGCCTTCAAGGGCCAACCAGGCTGAAGGGACAAATCCAGACGGCCCTAAAGCTTCATTCCCACCTCCCCTTTAAGACAGAATAGCAGGAGCTGGTCAACAGATCTGAGGAAGGACCAGTAAAGAAGAGACGAACTGAGACCGGAGACTGATGTCGAAGGTAACTCCAGGTTACAAGGGCCCCTACCAAAGCTCGCTTCACAACACACAGCCACTGCCAGCCCAAGCACACTGATGTGCAAAACAGCAAGTGATCTATGAATGCGTTTTTCGCCCTGTCCCTGGTTTGCCCAATGACTCCAGTTTCTATTTAAACCTTGCGGCGTGAACATAAATGCTGTAGTGGCAGTGATGTGTGTGGTATGAATCAGGACAATACGGTCTCGAGTTTAAATGCATTCCTTTCTACTCGCCAAAGGCTGGCTCAGGTACCTACAAAGCAGTCCTGAGACTGGGCCACCCCCACACCATCCTGCTTACGAGATGGGCCCCTAAGGGGATTCTGGGAATTTGGATTTGGGGAGGGTTCTTACCTTACCCAGAACATGGTGGAAGAGTGGCTCACTGCGTTTTCACTGTTTGTACAAATAATGTGGTATGTGCTGAACACTTGCTTTTTTGTTTGGGGAACCTGGAAATCTGCTACATGCCAGGCCAAACAAGCTTACATAATTAGACCCCAGTGGGGCATCTGGGTGGCTCAATAGGTTAAGCTACCAACTTCAGCTCTGCGGTTTGTGGGTTCAAGCCCTGCATAGGGCTCTGTGCTGACCGCTCCAAGCCTGGAGCCTGCTTCAGATTCTGTCTCCCTCTCTCTGCCGCTCCCCCACTCATGCTCTGTCTCTGTCTCTCTCAAAAATAAACAAACATTAAAAAAAAAAAATTACCCCCAGTAAAAACTAGGGTCTGAGTTTGTACGCAGTAAGCTTCCTTGGTATATGACATTTCACAACCTGGTCCTGGGAGAGTAAGCACTTCCTGTGTGACTCCAATGGCAGAGGACTTAGAGGCCTGCACCTTGTTTCTGGACTCCTGACCTCACTTATGGTCCGTTTTCTCTTTGCTGATTTGCTTTCTATCTTTTCCCTGTAAACAATCTCAGCCCTGAGTGTGACTGTTCCGACCAACTATGCTCCAGAAGACCCCGACACGGCGCCCCCCTCCCCTCAGCCTTCCCCCCCACCTCCCTGCCGCGTCACTCCAGTCAGGGGCAGCCCAGAGACCCCGACACAGCTCCTCCCAGAGTCACTCCAACTGGGAGCGGCCCGGACACCCCAACACAGCGCCCCCCTCGCCCCCCCACCCATGTCACTCCAGCCGGGAGCGGCCAAGACACCCCGACACAGCGCCGCCCCCCCCCCACCGCGTCACTCCAGTCGGAAGTGCCCGGGACACCCCGACACAGCACCCCCCTCCGCAAAGGCACTTCAAGAATTCATTTACTTGCCACAGACTAGGAGGACATGCTCATATTCCCCCTGAAAAGTTTCCATTTGGTTAGATTCGGTAGCAAGACAGAGAAAGGTCAAAGTTAGTTATGAAGCTAATTACTTCCGAAATTTTAAAAATAGCCATTTTGTGGAAACTGTCAAATATTTACCTTGAGCGACCAGATCTCGTCTCAATAACGGATAGAGAACAGCTTCTACACCGTCCATCTCCTGTATAATAAGGGTTTTCCCAAACCGCACTGCCAGCTCGAGAGCTGTGATAAAGTTACTATCCTGAGGGAATAAAAAGAATACGTATTAATTCCTTTAGCACCTTAATATTTACAAATGTCCTCAAAGATAATGAAGGAAGATGTTAATAAGAATATTATGAGGGGCGCCTGGGTGGCGCAGTCGGTTAAGCGTCCGACTTCAGCCAGGTCACGATCTCGCGGTCCGTGGGTTCGAGCCCCGCGTCAGGCTCTGGGCTGATGGCTCAGAGCCTGGAGCCTGTTTCCGATTCTGTGTCTCCCTCTCTCTCTGCCCCTCACCCGTTCATGCTCTGTCTCTCTCTGTCCCAAAAATAAATAAACGTTGAAAAAAAAAATTAAAAAAAAAAAAACAATAATATGAATATTTTAAAATTTAGTATGCATGTTAATAATTCAAATTATTCATGATTGTGTTTCTAGTTTTAAGTACTTGGTGATGAATCATTAGAGTCAAATAAATTATCAAATAGATTTCATAATTTAAACACACATAAAAAATAAAGATTTTTACAATAACAATAAAAAAGCTTGATTTTTCAATCTGCTATTAGAATTTAAAATTTCAACTTGACGCACAATTACTTTTTTATTTTTATTTTTTTTTGCTTATGTTCAAAATCAAACACTGAATGGAAGAGGAAAGGCAAATGATGACTTCTAGTGATTTTTTCTTGTGAAAACAACCTCTGGACAAAAATCTATAATCATGCAAGAATTTTAAGGCTTTCTAGCTAGCAAAAGAGTTTTAAACCTCCAACTATGGTTACAAAAATTAAATATTTGGAATCATAATTATTAAAGTCTCCTCCTGTAAACCCAAGTGGCATTAAAGTATTTTTTAAATGTTTACTTGTTTATTTTGAGAAAGAGAGAGACAGTGTGGGTGGGGAGGGGCAGAGAGAAAAGGAGAGAGATACCCAGAACAGGTTCCATGTTGTCAAAGCAGAGCCCAATGTGGGGCTTGATCCCACAAACTGTGAGACCATGAGCTGAGCTGAAATCAAGGATTGGATGTTTAAACCAACTGAGCCTCCCAGCTGTCCATAAAGTATTTTATATATTGCATTATATATATACATATATATATATATACTGTATATAGATAGTATTATAAATATACATATACATATATATTGTATATAGATAGTATTTTATATATATACACACATATATGTATACATACTTAATACACACAAATCAGGTAAATACCTCCATTTTAAAAATGAAATATGTTTTAGAGAGAGAATTGGTCAAGCACCTGAAGAATATCTATGAAAATCATGGGGCACCTGGGTGGCTCAGTTGGTTAAACATCTGACTCTTGATTTCAGCTCAGGTCATGATCTCACAGTTCATGAGTTTGAGCCCTACTTCAGGCTCTATGTTGATAGCATGGAGCCTGCCTAGGATTCTCTGTCTCTGTTTCTGTCTGTCTGTCTCTCTCTCTGCCCCTCCTCCACTTGCTGTCTCTCAAAAATTAACATCTTTTTCAAAATGTTTAAAAAATTTTTAAAAGAAAATTAATCATACACTAGGCCTTCTTCAAACAAAACAAAACAAAATAAAATCTGACCCCAGATAATTTCCTCAGCAAGATAAATATGACAGTGAGAAGTCACTCTCCCCAAAAGACTATGATTACATTTCACTGAGCAGCATGTCAAATCTTGGACACAGTGGAGATGCTTGTTGGTGAGGGTGAGGAGCAGGAGACAGTAAGAGGCATTGAGAGAAACCACATGAATGCTAGAAGTCCAGGAGACTTTCTCCAAGTGGAGTTAGGGACTTTCATTTCTGTGGGATCCTATACTGATGTCTTTAGTTGTAATTTAGTGTGAATTCTTATTTAATAGTCTCTCCAGCTACCAGACTGGTATCTCCTTGAGGGCAGGGATGGTGAATGTGTCACTCACCAGTAAATTCCCAGGTCTTACATTAATGCTCAGCACACGTGAGGAATCAAGCAAATATTCTCCTCCCGTTTTTACAAATGAGAAAACCAAAGCTAAAATCATTATCTTTGTTTCCCCAGGTCCCAAGCCAGGTAAGCTACAGCAGTAAGCCTATGTTTTATGAATACGGACCCAGAATTCTGTTACCGTAAGATGCTATCCCTAGTCAGCATCTCAATTATAAGTACTACACACCTGCTGGTTAATAACTTCCAATCTTGAGTCTTTCAAATGTGTCTTCAACCACTCTGTAGCTCGAGAAGAAGGGTCTATAAGGAATGGGCATACTCGACTCTAGTTTCAAAAAAAGAAAAAAATTATAAGCTTTCATTAAGTGGAAAAAATTGCCTAAAAATTATGCATCAATTACTGAGGGGGGTTTTTCTTTCAGGCTTTGGAGAACATAAATATACAACCATAAGGAGGAAATAAAGATGCCAGTTTTAGCTGCACACAGAGGCTACATTAATAAATTTATAGCTATCAGGAATATTAGAAAATTAAATGCAACCACAGTAAATGGAGAAGAGTCCTATTTACTACACAGTAATGAAGTGTGTGTTAACGATACAGCAAGCAAGACCTCTAGTCCCGACCTGATGCCGTCTGCACCTCTCTTTGTGGCTTTTAAAATACACAAATTATTTGCAAACTTTATATATTCTTTGGTCAAATAAACCATAAAGACCTTAAAAGAGAAGTATGAACTAATCATAAAAGTACTGCTGAAATAATTAGCAATATAATTGGTTATGTTTCAGACATTAATTCTTATAAAGCAGTATATAGTTAATACTATATAGACAGAGCATCCTAGAAGAAAAAATTATGTATCTTATAGATTAAGATCTAATGAACTAGAAACTAAATTCATTACAGAATACCCTGAACCAAACAGAAAGCTGGAAACTAGGGAAAATACATTGAACACACAATACCACTAGGCAGGTGAGACGAAGACAATTATATAGATAGGATTAATTTAAATGTAAATACGTAAATTAATAGCTTTGGTAAATTTAAGAGGTAATAATCATTGTTACCTAGTAAATCAGATTTGAATAACAACTGGCCTAATTTATCTTAAATGTTCACATATATTTGAAAAAGGTAACGCAGTTGTGTGCTGTCCGGATAAGAAAACAAACAGAAATCCAAGTGAAATGAAGACTTCAAACTGAGGTATGTCCCTTAAGAAGTCACAGGTTCTTTTGGGGACTTATCAAGAAGGCAGAGGGTGGGAACTATCTGTCCTAGGCGAACAGCATTCATTACCAAACTTTTTCAAAAGTGCCAGGAAATGGTGATAATAAAGAGCTGACTGCCTTTAAAACAGCTTTGCTATTGTTTTAAAAGTCCCTCTAAACCACCCAGCCTGGTTCTGCCTGCACTGAGAATGAACTACTCTCACCGCATCTCGATCTCCCAAGGTGGCCCACTGCTGTGTGATCGGCACCCAGCTCCATCTTATAAATGTGCTATTCCTGGCAAATGAGGTGGTTAGAAAACAGCCCCATAAGCATCTCTTACATACTACACTTGGTTTTAGATCTGATTTTATGTATTCCATAGCCAACGCGTCACAAGTCTATGAGATCTTGCCCAACCACAAAAACAATTATTTTAAATTAAAAAAAAAAGTTCTTACCCATGATTTCAAACCAATGATCTGATGCAGTTAAAAAAAAAAAAAAAAAAGATAATATTTCAAAAAATCATGTCTTTAGACCAAAAATAAGCTTTAGAACTTCAAAGAGTACTTACAGGTTTGAATTAATCTTATTTATATTCCTCCAGAGAGATTTAGACAAAATCTCTAAGGTATATTTTAGGTCTGTGATCCATAATTAAATGTAAGTTCTATACATAAGAAAGTGAAACAGATCCCAAAATGTTGAGCTGTCATTCACTCATCCATTCCTTCATCTACCACATGGGGAGTAACTACTATGTTAAGACGATACGAGGGATGCAGAAATTAGTAAGATATAAATATACCCTTACCCTTCATGACTTCACATCCCAGAAAGAAACACAACCTAAAAATTCTATAATAAAGAGCACACAAGATTCTATGGTGGAGCAGGTGAAGTCAGGGCAAGCTGCTAGAAAGCAGTTCAGGTCAAACTCGAAGGTCTTAGAACATCTTACATGATCTTCTAACTATGCGATCTTATATCACATGAGAAGATTTCACAGACACGTGCTATCCACTCACAGCCTTAAATGCAAGAGCTTATTCTAAATCTAGAATACTTTACAACTGACACAGAAAGTTGACTGTAGTAGCCCATCCCAACAAAATAACTAACTGCCCTAGCAAATTTTTCCAAATGGTTTTGTTTTTTCATATAATTGTATCTATCTACAAGAAACATGGCAATGTTAAATACAAAGTAAACCTAAGCTTATTATTAAAATTAATTTCACAATTTTCCCTAGATTCATCATAAAAGATAATTCAGAATCCAAAAGTAAGTATTTTCAATTACTATCATCAGGAAAAAACAATTACTGTGACAAATACTTTTTTTCTAAATGCTCATCCCCTACTTCTCATGGAATAAAAAAAGAATAATACTTAAACTGTGTGTTTTTTAAATCTGCAAAAGACTGTCTTCTTGGATTGCTGACAAAGGAAGAGGTCATTAGAAAACTTTGGAGAAGGAACAACGAATAGAATAAAAAGCACATACTTGTTACACAATGTAATGAATTTATTTACCTACACATTTACAGTGCCACATTTGTAAATATAACAAGAGAAAATGTTTAAAAATAGAGAACAAGCCAAATCAAATTCTGAGAAAGTCACAACCATTTAATCTGTAGTCAGCACCCTCTCCCCTGGGAAGGCGGACACGTAATGAGCCAAAGTAAGTCAGCTGATTAATAGGTCTAACCAAACAAAATAATCCAGGAATACTGGGCCCACGAAACAAATCTTGTAATACTACAGTATGTTACCTAAAAAGAGGCATTTCATGTTCATGCTACCTTTGGAGCTATGGAGTTACAGAATAAGGAAACAGTGTGTGGGCAGAGAACAGGGCAGAGAGGAAAGAGAAAACTGGTGTTAGAGAGGATGCTACTGCAATAGAAACAACAGACAGAAACCTATCACTGAGGGGAAAAAGTATCTTCCAATCATCTGTTACCTAATACAAAGGTAAACCAAGTTAGTGGCAAACTTCATACTTCATTTGAAGAAACTATCAGTTTGTATACATTAGTTGGAATGTGATTTTCACATTCACTGCTAATAAGGTTGTAATACTTTAATGTTTAAGCAATGACTATTGAGAAATATACATTGAGACAAGGGAAGATGGTGGCGTAGGAGGACGCTGGGCTCACCACGTCCTGCTGACCACTTAGATTCCACCTACACCTGCCTAAATAACCCAGAAAACCACCAGAAGACTAGCAGAATGGAGTCTCCGGAGCCCAGCGCAGACGAGAGGCCCACAGAAGAGGGTAGGAAGGGCGGAGAGGCGGTGCGCGCTCCACGGACTGGCGGGAGGGAGCCGGGGCGGAGGGGCGGCCCGCCGGCCAAGCAGAGCCCCCGAGTCTGGCTGGCAAAAGTGGAGGGGCCGGACGGAGTGTGTTCCGACAGCAAGCGGGACTTGACATCTGGAAGGTTGTAAGTTAACAGCTCTGCTCGGAGAAGTGGAGGGCTGGAGGACAACGGGAGGGAGAGTTGTTGAGCCCCGGACAACAGAGCTGTTTGGCGGGGAACAAAGGCGCTCACCAGCGCCATCTCCCTCGCCCATCCCCCAGCCAAAATCCCAAAGGGAACCAGTTCCTGCCAGGGAACTTGCTTGCACCCCGCAAACACCCAACGCTGTGCTTCTGTGGATCCATCCCTCCGGCAGGTCTGACTCTCTCCCGGTGCCGCAGGGCCCCTCCCAAAGCGGATCTCTGAAGGAGAATGGAGCTAAGCCTGCCCCTCCCGCCCCTGTGCACCTTGCCTACCCACCCCAGCTAATACGCCACATCCCCAGCACCACAAGCCTGGCAGTGTGCAAGTAGCCCAGATGGGCCACACCACCCCACAGGGAATCCCGCCCCTAGGAGAGGGGAAGAGAAGGCACACACCAGTCTGACTGTGGCCCCAGCGGTGGGCCGGGGGCAGACATCAGGTCTGACTGCGACCCTGCCCACCAACGCAAGTTACTCAAGACAGCACAGGGGAAGTGCCCTGCAGTTCTGCACCACTCCAGGGACTATCCAAAATGACCAAACGGAAGAATTCCCCTCAAAAGAATCTCCAGGAAATAAAACAGCTAATGAACTGATCAAAAAGGATTTAAACAATATAACAGAAAGGGAATTTAGAATAATACTCATAAAATTAATCACTGGGCTTGAAAACAGTATAGAGGACAGCAGAGAATCTATTGCTACAGAGATCAAGGGACTAAGGAACACTCAGGAGGAGCTAAAAACGCTATAAACGAGCTGCAAAATAAAATGGAAACGACCACGGCTCAGATTGAAGAGGCAGAGGAGAGAATAGGTGAACTAGAAGATAAAATTATGGAAAAAGAGGAAGCTGAGAAAAAGAGAGATAAAAAAATCCAGGAGTATGAGGGGAAAATTAGAGAACTAAGTGATGCACTAAAGAGAAATAATATATGCATAATTGGTATTCCAGAGGAGGAAGAGAGAGGGAAAGGTGCTGAAGGGGTACTTGAAGAAATTATAGCTGAGAACTTCCCTGAACTGGGCAAGGAAAAAGGCATTGAAATCCAAGAGGCACAGAGAACTCCCTTCAGACGTAACTTGAATCGATCTTTTGCACGACATACCGTAGTGAAACTGGCAAAATACAAGGATAAAGAGAAAATTCTGAAAGCAGCGAGGGATAGACGTGCCCTAACATATAAAGGGAAACCTATAAGACTCGTGACCGATCTCTCTTCTGAAACTTGGCAGGCCAGAAAGGAATGGCAGGAGATGTTCAATGTGATGAACAGAAAAAATATGCAGCTGAGAATCCTTTATCCAGCAAGTCTGTCATTTAGAATAGAAGGAGAGATAAAGGCCTTCCCAAACAAACAAAAACTGAAGGAATTCGTCACCACTAAACCAGCCCTACAAGAGATCCTAACGGGGATCCTGTGAGACAAAGTACCAGAGACATCGCAACAAGCATGAAACATGCAGACATCACAATGACTCTAAACCCGTATCTTTCTATAATAATACTGAACGTAAATGGACTAAATGCTCCAACCAAAAGACATAGGGTATCAGAATGGATAAAAAAACAAGACCCATCTATTTGCTGTCTACAAGAGACTCATTTTAGACCTGAGGACACCTTCAGATTGAGAGTGAGGGGATGGAGAACTATTTATCATGCTACTGGAAGCCAAAAGAAAGCTGGAGTAGCCATACTTATATCAGACAAACTAGACTTTAAATTAAAGGCTGTAACAAGAGATGAAGAAGGGCATTATATAATCATTACAGGGTCTATCCATCAGGAAGAGCTAACAATTATAAGTGTCTATGCGCCGAATACGGGAGCCCCCAAAATATATAAAACAATTACTCATAAACATAAGCAACCTTATTGATAAGAATGTGGTAATTGCAGGGGACTTTAACACTCCACTTACAGAAATGGATAGATCATCTAGACACATGGTCAATAAAGAAACAAGGGCCCTGAATGATACATTGGACCAGGTGGACTTGACAGATATATTTAGAACTCTGCATCCCAAAGCATATACTTTCTTCTCGAGTGCACATGGAACATTCTCCAAGATAGATCACATACTGGGTCACAAAACAGCCCTTCGTAAGTATACAAGAATTGAAATCATACCATGCATACTTTCAGACCACAATGCTATGAAGCTTGAAATCAACCACAGGAAAAAGTCTGGAAAACCTCCAAAAGCATGGAGGTTAAAGTACACCCTACTAAAGAATGAGTGGGTCAACCAGGCAATTAGAGAAGAAATTAAAAAATATATGGAAACAAATGAAAATGAAAATACAACAATCCAAACGCTCTGGGACGCAGCGAAGGCAGTCCTGAGAGGAAAATACATTGCAATCCAGGGCTATCTCAAGAAACAAGAAAAATCCCAAATACACAATCTAACAGCACACCTAAAGGAAATAGAAGCACAGCAACAAAGACAGCCTAAACCCAGCAGAAGAAGAGAAATAATAAAGATCAGAGCAGAAATAAACAATATAGAATCTAAAAAAACTGTAGAGCAGATCAACGAAACCAAGAGTTGGTTTTTTGAAAAAATAAACAAAATTGATAAAACTCTAGCCAGGCTTCTCAAAAAGAAAAGGGAGATGACCCAAATAGATAAAATCATGAATGAAGATGGAATTATTACAACCAATCCCTCAGAGATACAAGCAATTATCAGGGAATACTATGAAAAATTATATGCCAACAAATTGGACAACCTGGAGGAAATGGACAAATTCCTAAACACCCACACTCTTCCAAAACTCAATCTGGAGGAAATAGAAAGCTTGAACAGACCCATAACCAGCAAAGAAATGGAATCAGTTATCAAAAATCTCCCACCAAATAAGAGTCCAGGACCAGATGGCTTCCCAGGGGAGTTCTACCAGACATTTAAAGCAGAGATAATACCTATCCTTCTCAAGCTATTCCAAAAAATAGAAAGGGAAGGAAAACTTCCAGACTCATTCTATGAAGCCAGTGTTACTTTGATTCCTAAACCAGACAGAGACCCAGTTAAAAAAAGAGAACTACAGGCCAATATCCCTGATGAATATGGATGAAAAAATTCTCAATAAGATACTAGCAAACCGTATTCAACAGCATATAAAAACAATTATTCACCATGATCAAGTGGGATTCATTCCTGGGATGCAGGGCTGGTTCAACATTCGCAAATCAATCAACGTGATACATCACATTAATAACAGAAAAGATAAGAACCATATGATCCTGTCAATCGATGCAGAAAAGGCATTTGACAAAATTCAGCACCCTTTCTTAACAAAAACCCTTCAGAAAGTCAGGATAGAAGGAACATACTTAAACATCATAAAAGCCATTTATGAAAAGCCCACAGCTAACATCATCCTCAATGGGGAAAAACTGAGAGCTTTTTCCCTGAGATCAGGAACACGACAGGGATGCCCACTCTCACCGCTGTTGTTTAACATAGTATTGGAAGTGCTAGCATCAGCAATCAGACAACAAAAGGAAATCAAAGGCATCAAAATTTGCAAAGATGAAGTCAAGCTTTCACTTTTTGCAGATGACATGATACTATACATGGGAAATCCGACAGACTCCACCAAAAGTCTGCTAGAACTGATACATGAATTCACCAAAGTTGCAGGATACAAAATCAATGTACAGAAATCAGTTGCATTCTTATACACTAACAATGAAGCAACAGAAAGACAAATAAAGAAACTGATCCCATTCACAATTGCACCAAAAAGCATAAAATACCTACAGATAAATCTAACCAAAGATGTAAAAAATCTGTATGCTGAAAACTATAGAAAGCTTATGAAAGAAATTGAAGAAGATATAAAGAAATGGAAAGACATTCCCTTCTCATGGATTGGAAGAATAGTGTCAAAATGTCAATACTACCCAAAGCTATCTACACATTCAATGCAATCCCAATCAAAACTGCACCAGCATTCTTCTCAAAACTAGAACAAGCAATCCTAAAATTCATACGGAACCACAAAAGGCCCCTAATAGCCAAAGTAATTTTGAAGAAGACCAGAGCAAGAGGCATCACAATCCCCGAGTTTAGCCTCTACTACAAAGCTGTCATCATCAAGACAGCATGGTATTGGCACAAACACAGACACATAGACCAAAGGAATAGAATAAAAACCCCAGAACTAGACCCACAAACGTATGGCCAACTCATCTTTGACAAAGCAGGAAAGAACATCCAATGGAAAAAAGACAGTCTCTTTAACAAATGGTGCTGGGAGAACTGGACAGCAACATGCAGAAGATTGAAACTAGACCACTTTCTCACACCGTTCACAAAAATAAACTCAAAATGGATAAAGGACCTGAATGGGAGACAGGAAACCATCAAAACCCTACAGGAGAAAGCAGGAAAAGACCTCTCTGACCTCAGCCGTAGCAATCTCTTCCTTGACACATCCCCAAAGGCAAGGGAATTAAAAGCAAAAATGAACTACTGGGACCTTATGAAGATAAAAAGCTTCTGCAAAGCAAAGGAAACAACCAACAAAACTAAAAGGCAACCAACGGAATGGGAAAAGATATTTGCAAATAACATATTGGACAAAGGGCTAGTATCCAAAATCTATAAAGAGCTCACCAAACTCCACACCCAGAAAACAAATAACCCAGTGAAGAAATGGGCAGAAAACATGAATAGACACTTCTCTAAAGAAGACATCCGGATGGCCAACAGGCACATGAAAAGATGCGCAACGTTACTCCTCATCAGGGAAATACAAATCAAAACCACACTCAGATATCACCTCAGGCCAGTCAGAGTGGCCAAAATGAACAAATCAGGAGACTATAGGTGCTGGAGAGGATGTGGAGGAACGGGAACCCTCTTGCACTGTTGGTGGGAATGCAAACTGGGGCAGCCACTCTGGAAAACAGTGTGGAGGTTCCTCAAAAAATTAAAAATAGACCTACCCTATGACCCAGCAGTAGCACTGCTAGGAATTTACCCAAGGGATACAGGAGTACTGATGCATAGGGGCACTTGTACCCCAATGTTTATAGCAGCACTCTCGACAATAGCCAAATTATGGAAAGAGCCTAAATGTCCATCAACTGATGAATGGATAAAGAAATTGTGGTTTATATACACAATGGAGTACTACAGGGCAATGAGAAAGAATGAAATACGGCCCTTTGTAGCAACGTGGATGGAACTGGAGAGTGTGATGCCAAGCGAAATAAGCCATACAGAGAAAGACAGATACCATATGTTTTCACTCTTATGTGGATCCTGAGAAACTTAACAGAAACCCATGGGGGAGGGGAAGGAAAAAAAAAAAAAAAAGAGGTTAGAGTGGGAGAGAATCAAACATAAGAGACTCTTGGGGCGCCTGGGTGGCGCAGTCGGTTAAGCGTCCGACTTCAGCCAGGTCACGATCTCGCGGTCCGTGAGTTCGAGCCCCGCGTCAGGCTCTGGGCTGATGGCTTCAGAGCCTGGAGCCTGTTTCCGATTCTGTGTCTCCCTCTCTCTCTGCCCCTCCCCCGTTCATGCTCTGTCTCTCTCTGTCCCAAAAATAAATAAACGTTGAAAAAAAAAAAAAAAAAACATAAGAGACTCTTAAAAACTGAGAACAAACTGAGGGTTGATGGGGGGTGGGAGGGAGGAGAGGGTGGGTGATGGGTATTGAGGAGGGCACCTTTTGGGATGAGCACTGGGTGTTGTATGAAAACCAATTTGACAATAAATTTCATATATTGAAGAAAAAAAAAAGAAATATACATTATCTGAAAGAATGATTTTCAAAAAATGCATATCACCATCTCTTATAACCCAAAACTTCTCTTATCTTCACTTTGTATAACTTCGTTTTGCAAAACAAAATAAAAATGTAAAATCATACTGTAGATGCGGAAACTATATAACCAGGTGAAGTGGGTACCCCTAAATTATTTCTATTACAATTAGGGAGTTCAATTTAGAACTTTCTGTCATCAAGATAATACCGCTTTATACTTTTCTATTAAGATAAAAAGTAAATTATACCGAAAATTATACATTCACCAACTGAATCCTAAGAGGATTTTCATTACCAAAATACCTTCACTTTAAGGTTACGAAAAAAAAAACTGAAAGCCTAAGAACTTGAACAAGGCACTTCCTGGGGCGAGCTTCTGAAGGAATAATTCTAATGAGAAATTAAAATTGATTACTTACCTGTAAGATAACAAGAGCGTTTTCTATGGAAAGGTCATCTGATGGTAGGCCTTCACTTTTCCAAATTAACTGCTCACTTTCAGTACAAAGAAATCTCCTTAGATCAAATTCTGAAAAGATATTAATATCTCACTACAGTGATCACGGACTTGACAAAGGAAAGGGAACAAAACTATTTAAAATACACTAAAACAAAAGTCACAGAATTATCCTTAATCCATTCCTCCCCCTTTAGCACCAAAAGCTAAGGGTGGCAGTGGAGGAGTTTAAAACAAAAAGTACAAAGGAATGAACGTCAGTTAAATTATATTTCTTGTATATTTAATAAACGTTTCACAACTATAATAATTTGTGAAAACCACAAAAGTCACAAGGAATGTTGGAATTCCTACATCCCATTTTATGATATGCAATTATTGTGAAAATCAATGTATTAAAATATTTAAATGCATTCATACATTACCAAAAATACCCCAAGCTCTCAGCTTCAGAGAGTCATTTCAGGAATGTAAGATCATTGTGACAAAACAGTTCGGAGAACAATTGTAGAATTGAGCAAATCTGAAGTAGATTTGGTTTCTTTTAGCTTACAGAACATTTTCCTCATTTATCAAAAAATACAGTTTTAGTATACTGAAATTTCAAAACATGAATGACTAAGTACAGACCTTCAAGACAAGCTGACTTGGTCCATTCTTCCCAGCAGGTTTTTCTCAGACCCTCAGGAGCAGCAGAAAGATAGGTAATGAAGGCGGCAGCCAGCTGAGCCCTCTTAGGAAGAGTAGCTAATTCCTCTGTTATCTCTGCAACCTGCACAAGAAGAGAGAGAGCAGGGGCGGGGATGGGAGGATGGATATGTTCTAAAACGTGAAAAGCATGACAGCTTCATAAATTAGAGTTTTGACTGTAGAAAAAAAAATCAGTTGCCGGTTTAAAGTAATAACCCCTGTTGTGCATGCAATTGTGAAAATGTAAAAATAGCCACAAGATCTCAGACCCTGCTGAAATTTTTAAAATGTATGAAAGACCAACATTATTTGTAGAGATGAACATATTTTGTCATTGAAAGTTCATAATGGTTCCTATGAAGCAGAAATTTTATCCCAATTACAGTTAAAAACTGTGAATTAGCATCACTTTGGAAACTACAACTAAGTACACAGAGTAAGAGCAAAGGTACAAAACAAAATTTTAAAAATGCATGGAGATGCCTTAGTTAAAAGCACAGTGTGACTGCAGCATAGATGTGAGCAGGCAGAGTAGCAATGCAGAAAAGGTGGAAAGAGAGAGGCAGAGCGGGCTGGCCATGCACACAATGGAGCTTCTGCTATAACCCGGGGCGGTAATGAACCACTGCAAGTGTTCAAACAGGGCAGACAGGGATCGAATGAGACTGGGTTTACAAAGATTATTCAGCTGACAAATAAGGAACCAACCAATTTAAGGGTCAGATAGGAGGGGGACAAGTTAGAGGAGAATTTAGGTAAATAAATAAACAAACAAACTGGCACTAAAGACAGAAGACAAATTTGAAGGATATTTGCAAGTGGACATGACAAGCAAACAAGGAAATCTAACAGAGAGATTACTCGTAGTTAAACACGATCATTAATCAAAAAACTCCTAACAAGGGCACCTGGGCGGCTCAGTGGGTTAAGCAACAGACTTTGGCTCAGGTCATGATCTCGTGTCTCTGTGTGAGTTCAAGCTCCACATCAGGCTCTCTCTGGTCATCGCAGAGGCTGGAGCCTGCTTTGGATCCTCTGTCCCTCTCTCTGCATCTCCCCTGCTCATGCTCTTGCTCTCTCTCAAAAATAAACTGACGTTAAAAAAAAAAAATTCTCAACAAACAAAAGTCCAGGACTTCATGGCTTCACAGGTAAATTCTACCGAACATCTAAGAGTTAATACCTATTTTTCTCATATTATGCCAAGTGAAATAAGTCAGTAGGAGAAACAGAAATACTGTATGATTTCACTTATATGTGGCATCTAAAAAACAAATGAATAGACGAAAAGCAGATTCAGCCCCATAAACACAGAGAAAAACTGATGATTTAGGGGATGGACAGAATGGGTGAAAGGGGGGCAGGAGATACAGGATTCCAGTTAGGGAAGGAATAATGCATGAGAATAAATGGCACAACACAGGGAATCATAGTCAATGATATTGTGATTGCACTGCATGGTGACAAATGTAGCTGCACATGTGCTGAGCACAGTGTAATGTGTAGAGCTGTTGAATCACTATGCTGTATACCTGAAACCAACTTAACATTGTAGGTCAACTATACTCAAATAAAAAATTATTAAAAAACAAACAAAAATAGACTGCTCATCTCAAAGTATTTCAAAAAGATAGAGAGGAAGGAAAGCATCCAAATTCATTCTAGGAGGCCAGCATTACCCTGACACCAAAACCAGACAAGAACGTAACAAACAATAAATAAAAAAATAAATAAAACTACAGGCCACTATCTCTGATGAAAAATGATGCAAAAATTCTCAAAATAATAGCAAAACAAATTCGACAGTACAACTTAAAAAAATCCCTTACCATGTTCAAATGGGATTTACTCCAGTAATGCAAGAGTGCTTCAATATTTGAAAATCAATGTGACACATATTAACAAGAAGGGTAAAAGCTACAGGATGATCGCAATAGACACAGAAAAATCATCTGACAAAATACAACACCCATTCATGATAAAAACGTTAACAAAGTGGGTTTAGAGAGAACATACCTCAAGATAAATAAAGCCGTTAATGAAAACACACAGCCAACATCATACACAAGGGTGAAAAACTGAAAGCTTTTCCTCTAAGACCAGGAAGAAGACAAGGATGCCCACTCTCAACACTTGGATTCAATATAGTATTAGAAGTTCTAGCCACAGCAATCAGACAAGAAAAAAATACATAAAAGCCATCCAAAATGGTAAGGAAGAAGTAAAATTTGCACTATTTGCAAATGACATACTATACATAGAAAACCCCAAAGACTCCACCAAAAAATTATTAAATCTGATAAATGAATTCAATAATGTTGCAGGATACAAAATTAATGTACAGAAACCTGTTGTATTTCTGTATACTAATAATGAGGTAGCAAAAAGAGAAATCAGGAAAACAATCCCATTTACAATTATACTAAAAGAAAAATGCCTAGAAATAAATTTAACCAAGGAAGTAAAAGCCCTACACTGTAAGACACTGATGAAAGAAATTGAAGATGACACCAATGAGAAGATATACCATACTCACTAACTGGAAAAATTATTATCGTTGAAATGTCTATACTACCCAAAGCAATCTACAGATTCAGTGCAATCCCTATCAAAATACTAATAGCATCTTTCACAGAACTAGAACAAATAATCCTAAAATTGCTAAGGACCCACAAAAAACCTTCAATCACCAAAGCAATCTTGAGAAAAACAAAGCTGGAGATCTCACCATCCTAGATTTCATTGTATAACATTAACCTATAGTAATCAAACAGTATGATATTGGCAAAATAATATGCACACAAATCAATGGAAGAGAACACAGAGATCAGAAATAAACCCACACGTATATCACGTATATCACCAATTAATTTATGACAAAGGAGGCAAGAATGTACAATGAGTAAACGATGCTGGGGAAGCTGAAGAGCTAAATGCAAAAGAATAAAACTGGACCACTTTCTAACATCATACCCCAAAATAAAGTGCATTAAAGACCTAAACGGGAGACATGAAACCATAAAACTCCTAGAAGAAAACAGGCAGTAATCTCTTGGATGTCAACCATAGCAACATTTTGCTAGATATGTTTCCTCGGGTGAGGGAAACAAAAGCAAAAATAAACTAATGGCACTACATGAAACTAAACTGCTTTTACACAGCAAAGAAACCATCAACAATAGACAAAGGCTGAATGGGAGAAGATATCTGCAAATGACATAGCCAATAAGGTGTTAACATCCAAAATACCTAAAGAATTAATACAACTCAATACCAAAAAATCCTAATAATCCAATTTAAAAATGGGCAGAAGACCTAAAGAGACATTTCCCCAAAAAAAGACATCCAGATGGCCAACAAACACATGAAAAGATGCTCAACATCACTCATCATCAGGGAAATGCAAATCAAAAGCACATGAGATCTAACCTCACACCTGTTAGAATGGTTAGTAACAAAAGGCAAGTAATAACAACTGTTGGCAATGTAAAGAGAAAGGAATCCTCTTGCATTCTTGGTGGGAATATATATGGTGCAGCCACTGTGGAGAACAGTATGGAAATTCCTCATGAAATTAAAAAGAGAAATACCATATGGTCCAATAATCCCACTTGTGGTATTTACCCAAAGAAAACAAAAACACTACTTTAAAAGATAAATGAATCCCTAGGTTCATTGCAGCATTATATACAGTAGCCAAGATATGGAAGCAACCTAAGTGTCCATCAATAGATGGATAAAGAAGATGAATGGATATGGGCACCTGGGTGGCTCAGTCGGTTGAGCATCCGACCACGGCTCAGGTCATGATCTCAGAGTTCATGGGTTCAAGCCCCACAATGGGCTCTGTGCTGACAGCTCAGAGTTTGAGGCCTGCTTCAGATTGTCTCTCCCTCTCTCTCTGGCCCTCCCCTGCTCGTGCTCTGTCTCTCCCTCTCTCAAAAATAAATAAA
The DNA here is from genome assembly GCF_007474595.2 of Lynx canadensis. Taxonomy (NCBI): domain Eukaryota; kingdom Metazoa; phylum Chordata; class Mammalia; order Carnivora; family Felidae; genus Lynx; species Lynx canadensis. The sequence continues at coordinate 1,659,705 of NC_044312.2, read as the reverse complement.
CTTTAAAAAAAAAAAAAAGAAGATGAATGGATAAAGAAGTGATCAAAGATGGCAGTGGAGTAGGAGGAACCCAGGCTCATCTTGTGCCTCAAACACAACTAGATAACTATCAAATCATCTTAAGTACTCAAAAATCGACCTGAAGACTAACAGAACAACCCAACAACCAAAAGCAGAGAAGAAGCCACAATGAATAAAGTATAAAGTGTGGAGACGTGGTTTGGGGGAGAAACGGACTGCAGGTGCTGTGGACAGGAAGGAGCCATGGTCACAGAGAAGGGCAACAGAGAGAGAGAGAGAGAGAGGCACACACAGGGGAATGCACAAGGAGAACGATTCCACAAAGCCAGTGGCTTGGAAAACAAGAGGGGCAGATTTTCATGAGTTCTTGCCACCATCAGGGTTTAAAGCCTGTAGTTTCAAAGGTCAGAGGGCCTGGCTGGGATGAAGCCCGTAAGAGTTACCTGGGGAGAAGGCAGGCAAACAACCTGGAGGCAGACAGCATGGAAACAGGATCTGAAAAATGCCTCGGGCACACGTGGCTTCCCTGTGAGGCAGCATTCTGGGAGACACCTCTCCCTCGCAGGGGACAAAGGAGCTAGCTGGTGGCCTTCCCTCCCCTGCTTCTCAGCATCGAGAGAGGGCCACCTGCGGTAAACAGCACAGCGCCCACACCAGTTTGCCTCAATCTCAGTGTGGGGGGCCCCTTCCTCAGAGACAAACAGAAACCCCCACCCACACCATGTCTCCAAACCAGAGTGTTCTACAGGGCTTCAGTTCTGGTGGAGGTGGTGACAGGTCTCCTTTCATAAGCAGAACAGAGCAAGCATAGTTAAAACTCTCCACATTCAGGCCACGGACCAAACACTGACCACAGCAGGCTAGGAGAGCATCTGCAGATGACTGGCCTGAAGGACAGAGCAGCCAAAACACAACAGCAGAGCACACGCAGCACATCCTGAAGACAATTTCTTAAGTGCCAGGCCCTGGGGACTACATGACCTTTCTTCATAAGGCCATTGCCTTCAAGAGCAGGATATATACTTTTCTGACACACAGAATAAGGCAAAGACTTAGACATAATACCAAGATGGAGGAATTTATCCCACATGAAAGAACAAGATAAGGCTACAGCCAGCTATCTGACAGAAACAGATAGAAGTAACATGCCAGACGGAGAATTTAAAGCAACAATCCTAAGGATAGTCACTGGACTTGAGAGAAGAACAGAAGAAATTAGGGAGACACTTACCACGGAGGTAAGAGAATTAAAAAAGAAGTAGAGATGCAGAATGCAATAAATGAGGCTGGAAATAGACTTCATGCAATGAACACAGGCTGGAAGAAGCAGAGGAATGAATTAATGACCTATAAGATGAAATAATGTAAAATAATGAAGCTGAACAAAAGAAAGAGGAATTACGGAATAGTAAAATAGACTTAGGGAACTCAGTGACTCCATCAAATATAATGGCACTCATAATATAGGAGTCCCAGAAGAGAGAGAGAAGGGGACAGAAAATTTATTTCGAGAAATAATAGCAGAAAATGTCCCTAATCTGGAGAAGAAAACAGACACCCAGATCCAGGAGGCAGTAAAAACTCCCATAAAAATCAACAAAAGCAGGCCAACACCAAAACATATTCTAATTAAATTTGCAAACTATAGTGGTAAAGAAAAAAAATCTTAAAAGCAGCAAGACAAAAGAAGCCCTTAAGTTAAAAGGGAAGACCCATAAGGCTAGCTGGAGATTTCTCAACAGAAATCTGGGGAAGACAGAAGGGAGTGGCATGATATATTCGAAGTGCATAATGGGGAAAATCCACAGCCAAGAATGCTCTATACAGCAAAGCTATCTTTCAGAATAGAAGGAGAGATAAAGAGTTTCCCAGACAAACAAAAACTAAAGGAGGTCATGACCTATACAAGCCCTATAAGAAATACTAGAGGGGACTCTTTGAGTGGGAAGGAAAAACCAAAAGTGACAGAGACAACAAAGGAACACAGAAAATCTCCAGAGACAATGACAAGTAACAAAATGGTAATAAACATGTATCTATCAATAATTACTCTGAATGTAAATGGACTAAACACTCCAATCAAAGACATAGGGTGTCAGAATGGATTAAAAAAAAAAAAAAAAAAAAAAAAAACCTATCTATATGTTGCCTACAAGAGACTCACTTTAGACCTAAAGACACCTGCAGATGGAAAGTAAGGATGTGGAGAAATATTTATCACACAAATGGATGTCAAAAGAAAGTCAGACTGGCAATACTTATGTCATACAAATTCGACTTTGATATTGTTTTCATCCTGCACTGGCCTCATGAAATGACTGAATGTATTCCCTCTATTCCATTATTTGTAATATTTTGATAAAGATTGTCATTAATTTTTTTTCAAATGTTTGGTACAATTCACCAATGAAACCATGTGGTCTTGGGCATTTCTATGCTGGGAGATTTCTGATTCCTAATTAAAGTTTCATTCTGTTTTTAATTTTTATTTTTTGGAAAAATTGGTCATTGCTTTCAATGTTATATGTTATTGTCTATTCAAGTCACTATTATATTTATTTCTGATTTTTCTGTGTTACTTCCTTCCTCCAGTAAATTTCAGTTAATTTTCTTCTTTTTCTAGTTCCTTGTGGTATAAGGTTGTTTACTTGAACTTTTTCTTAATACAAGCAGTTATAGTGTAAATTTCACTTTAACATCTGCTTTTGTGGCATCTCATAGGTTTTGGAATATTGGTTTTTTTGCTTTGACACATATTTTGATTTGCCGCTTGATTTATTTGGCCCACTGCCTATGCAACAGTGTTATCATTTAATACTTACATCGTAAATATTTAATATTTACGCTGTAGACTTTCCAGCTTTGTTTTGTTATTGATCTTCAGTTTTGTCCAATTGTGGTTGGAAAATATACTTGGTAGGATTTCAGTCTTCTTAAGTTTATAATATTTCTTATGTCTCTTTTTATGTGATTCAACCAGGGGGATTCCTCTGTATGTACTCAAAGAAAATGTGTATTCTATTTTTCATGGATGGAATGTTTTATATGCATCTTTTAGAACCATATATTCTGAAGTGTACTCCAAGTAAAACATGTTCTTGTTGAAAAAAACCAGTAACTTTAAGTGAGGGAACTCATTTAAAACAAAGCATATGAGAAAGGAGGTAGACAGGGCCATGGGGGAAATAGGTGAAGGAGACTGGGAGTACACTCCTCATGACAAGAACCGAATGATGATGTACAGAACTGCTGAATTACTGTACTGCATTCCTGAAACTAATATAACATTGTATATTAACCACACTGAAATTAAAATTAAAAACTTACTATAAAAAAAGAGAATGAATAAAGAAGATACACACACATGCACACACAAGAGAGTATTATGCAGCCATAAAAAAAGAATGGAAAAAATCTTAAAAAAAGAATGAACTCTTCCCATTTGTGACAACATGGGTGGGGCCTAAGAGTATTATGCTAAGTGAAATAACTCAAAGAAAACAAATTCCATGGGATTTCACTTACATGTGGAATCTAAAAAACAAATAAACAAACAAACATACAAAGAAAAAAACAGAAACAGACTCGTGAATACACAGAACTGGTGGTTGCCAGACATGAAGGAGATTACGAGGTACAAACTCGCAGCTAGAAACTAAGTAAGTCATGGGGATGTGATATACGACATAGGGAACGTAGTCCGTAAGACTGTAATAATTGTGTGGTGACAGATGGTAACTAGACATTTTGTAATGTGCATAAATGTTGAATCGCTATGTTGAACACCTGAAACTAATATAATATTGTAAGTCAACTGTAATTCAGTAAGAAAATAACTAAAAATAAAATGAAAATGAAGGCTGGACCAAAACAAAAAAACAAAAAACAAACCCCTACAACTCAGCAGTCTGGAAATACAGCTTTGGTCACCACCATGGCATGGAGGACATTACTGAGACTAGACGAGACAAGCCCAGAAGAGGTGCAGGGACAGGGGCTGAGGAAGGGAATGCTGAGGCACTCAAACACTCCAGGGTGAGCACAGGGGGGAATCCCGTCGGGAGGGGTCTAACTGGTTTAAGAAAAACGAACCTATCAACCAAAAAAAATGAGACAACACGGTAACAGAGTCAAAATAACAGATTATTTGTAGAAGAAATCAGTGGCCAGCACTGTCAAATCGTGAGCTTGCTGTCCTGGAAGGTGAAGTTCAGGGTAATCTCTGGAGAGAACTACGACGTTTCCCCTCAAGTCATCGTCACCCCTGCCTTTCCCTCCGTAACATATGCAACCGGAAGAGGAACAGGCCACAATGTCCAAAACCCACTCACATAAAAACATTCAGCTTAAAAATCAACTCACACCATGGCCATTAAAATCTAGGTCATTTATCCTAACCTAGTGGAAAGTTGAGGGATATTTCGCCCCTTTTTTTCTTTTTCTAACAAATACATTACAGATTTTTCTGTGTTTTAAAGGAAGCCTCTTTCTGACCTCTGTCTCTCTCAGACAAACCTGTGCGTTCCATCTTTTGTGCTCTCGGTCAAGCTGATTAATTAGCACTTCTGCGGCTTTAATTGTTTCCTGCGCTCTGCTCACTTCAGCTTCCAGCTTGGCGGCTTCTGAAGTCCTGCTCTGAAATCTAGGAAAACATTAAAATTTAATTAAAGGCCAAGGGGTCTAAGAGAGATTTGACTACATTATCCTTAGATACTAAAGTGAGCTTTTATATAAGAATTTAATTAACGATAATACTGCCAATATTTGTGTTTGAAGTATCATTAACACGAACCGGGAGAACTGAAGCCCGGCTCTTACAGGGCCGCGACGACCTGCTGCTTGCGGGCCAATTTCTCCATGTGACATTCAGGGCCCTGTCGGAAGACTGACCCTATCTGTCTCTTCAGTTGTACATCATTTGAGGCCAGTCCAGCAACACCACATGTCAATCTCTAGAAATTCTGTTCTCCGGAAACACCCTGTCCTCTGTCTGCTTCTTCAGGGTGCCCCATGTGCCTGGAATACATTCCAGCCCCTCTTATCCCTACCCCACCCCTCACTCTAACTCCTTGAAATCTCTATTTAACAAAAATATAAATAAAATTTTAAAACTCATTTCAAAAATCCAATTCTCTACCTACGTGCCTGTTTGTCCAAGTTTATAACTGTCCTTTTAAATTATTTTCCTTAAGAAATACTTGTACGAATTTATTATTTTATCAAATAGAACAGTACTATTCCAGATTATTACCCAGTCAGTCCTTCAACAAATATGTAAGTACTTACAAAATGCCCCAGATTGTGACAAATATAAACAAAACAAAACAAAACAAAACAAGGGACACCTGGGTGGCTCACACTGTTAAGCATCCAACTCTTGATTTTGGCTCAGGTCAGGATCTCACGGTTTGTGAGATCGAGCCCCATGTAGGGCTCTGCATTGAGATCACGGACCCTGCTGGGGATTCTCTCTCTCCCTGTCTCTCTGCTGCTCCCCCGCTAGCACCCATGCACTCTCTCTCTCAAAATAAGTATTTTAAAAGACAAAACAATAAACAGCAACAAAAAAAGCATGTCATATCTCATGTAATCCTCAGAACCACAGTTCAAAATGAATATTATGATTCTCATCTTACAAAAATGAAGACTTAGACCCCAACAGATTATTTCACATTTCACCAATCATCAGTAGAAGATCTACAATTCATACATGGGTGTGTCTAAGCTCCATTTGGCCAACAGTGCATTTTATCACCTCTCTAAGTGCTCTACATACCTTGTTCTCCTGCACATAGGACTAGACAGAACTGAGGTTTCCAGTATGGTGGCCACTAGCCACATGGGGCTTTTCAAATTTAAATTACTAAAAGCAAACAAAACTTCAAATTCAATTCCTCGGTCGAATTACACACACTGCAGTGCTGGTGGCTACCAGACTGGATAATGCAGGTTACAGAACATCTCCACCATCTCCACCATCTCGTCCGGTTCCATGGTGCAGCCTCACTCTAGCCCTGGGCACACGTACTACATACTCACTCACCTCAACAATTCATTCTGTGGACACAGTTTTACCATAAATGTGGGCTGAATTAAGCCAACTTGCACGTTTCTGTAGAAGTTGTATTAAAATGGCAAATGTCTCCATTTTGTCAGATTAGAATTTAAAATTGAAAGACCATACTCATTTTTCAACTACTCTTTTCTTTGGAAGTATCCCAGAAAAGACTGTCACTCACAACCCAGAGTCAGTTAAATCTTAGGGTTCAAGTAAACGATTATTAACCAGCATGAATTCATTCTTGATAATAACTCTAAAAATGGAAAATTCCTTTCTGTTTCACTTAAAATTAAAAGCTAATTCTGAAGGTTTTGGAAACAATCCTTCCAAAATATTGATAGTATGACGTAGTGATTAAGAACAGGTACTTTACAGAGTTAGAAAAAACAACAATCTAAGGCTAGCTTTGTCATTTAGACTGTTCCACACAGACAAACCTTCCTAATCTGCACAATGAAAGAATACCCACCTCTGAGTCCTAAAAATAGTAAGTATGTAAAGTGCCTAGGGCAACGTCTGACCACTGTACAAGTGACTAACAAATGGAATCAAAACATCGCTACCACATGCTAACTACTCAATAAATATTTGACAATCGGTTGAATATGAAGCACTAAGGCTGAACATATGAAACTGAAAGGAATAATCATTTTCCCTACAGTTCTCAGTATCTGGAAAAAAGTGAAGTTTCTTTCGTATAACTCTAACACAAAAAAATTCAGAAATATTGAAAACACTGTATTTATAGGTTTGAGGCTTCTTTTTGTTTTTTTTCTCTGTAAGTTAATATATATAAATATAAATAGAGATCATTGTTTCCTGTATAGAGAAAAAATAGTTTTCAACCTGATGAATTTCTTTCTTGGTACAATAATTTGTATTTCTTCCACAAAAAGAGAAGCAAAATGTAACACACCACTTAAAAAAAAAAAGCATGCAATGGGGTGCCTGGGTGGCTCAGTCGGTCGAGTGTCCAACTCTTGATTTCGGCTCAGGTCGTGATCTCGTGGTTTGTGAGTTTGAGTCCCCATGCCGGGCTCTGTGCTGACAGTTTGAAGCCTGCTTGGGATTCTGTCTCTCCCTCTCTGTCTCTCTCCCTCCCCTGCTCTTTCTCTCTCTCAAAAAAAATATAAAAATAAACTTTAAAAATTACAAAAAAAAAAGCATGCATTTAGAAAAGTTTGTCTTGGGGTGCCTGGGGGGCTCAGTTGGTTAAGCATCTGACTTCGGCTCAGGTCATGATCTTGGGGTGCTATGTCTGTCTGTCTCTCTCTCTCCCAAAAATAAACATTAAAAATTTTTTTTTAAAAACAAAAGTTTTAAAAGCTGTAAGCAAATGACAACATACATAATATTTAATCACATATCCTCCAGGTTTTTAAAAAATTTTTTAATGTTTATTTATATTTGGGAAACAGAGAGAGAGGTGGGGGGGGGGGCAGAGAGAGGACACACAGAATCCGAAGCAGGCTCCAGGCTCTGATCTGTCGGCACAGAGCCCAACACAGGGTTCGAACTCATGAATCCCGAGATCATGGCCTGAGCCAAAGTCGGATGCTTAACCAACTGAGCTACCCAGGCGCCCCCGATATCCTCCAGTTTTTCAATCTTCACAATTTTTTTTTTAATTTTTTTTTTCAACGTTTATTTATTTTTGGGACAGAGAGAGACAGAGCATGAATGGGGGAGGGGGCAGAGAGAGAGGGAGACACAGAATCAGAAACAGGCTCCAGGCTCTCAGCCATCAGCCCAGCGCCTGACGCGGGGCTCGAACTCACGGACCGCGAGATCGTGACCTGGCTGAAGTCGGATGCTTAACCGACTGCGCCACCCAGGCACCCCAATCTTCACAATTTTTATAGGAAAACTGTCCTACAGTTGTTAGGATACCCACACCAGTATCTTCTATCCTACAGTCAAGAGCAATCACATGAGGCCAGAGGTACAGAAGAGGTTTAACAATCAATAATAGTCATAAATGGTCCTGAAACTTAAGTACAATACTGCATAAAGGAATATTTTTCTCAACACTAAAAGGCACAAAGTTAAGAGAAGACAAGTTTTTAAATGTGATCGCGCAGCCTCAGGAAGATCACCAAATAGGTTGGACTACAGCATCATTCAAAATAAAGGAGCCTGAAGCCCTAAGTCTGGAGACTACAGATACACAGATACCAATGGAAACCCGGAGCATGAACTTGCTACGTTCTGTCCCTCTCGTTGGATTCCCCTGGGCTCAGCAATGTCTACAGGGACCACTCCACAAATGGAGACCCCAAATATGTTTGCTCTTACCAAAAACATTTTTTTTTAAGAAGAATACCTTCTACATTATTTCATATGCTTCCCCATTTTAGAGTAAAAATCACAAAAAGAAATGAAAATAAAGATTATAACTAAGCTTTTCAAAATTGAAAAATCAGTTGAGGTATGTTCTCGAATACGCACAATGCAATTTTTTTTCAAAATACATTTTAAACTTAACTTACTTCTCTTTGAGTTCTGATACTTTCTGGCCGACAGAATTTAGAAGTTCCTCTAGCTTCCTTTTTCGGTCTTCAGTTTTCTTCAAATTTCTAAAACAATTCAATTTTATAAAACTTATTCTATTTTATATATCAACACCAGCAGAAGTAACACCTTCATATCCCTTCTAAAACCCTACCAAAATGGAACCAAGGGAATAAAAAGAAGATATACATGCACACAGATAAAGAGAACAGAAGAGCAAAGTACTGCAGTGGAATAATTTCAATAATTTTGAAAGGTGGTAACTGACATAACGGAATGCAAAAAGCTAAAGGTTGAGTAGCCGCAGGAAGAAAAGTCAAAAAGGAGAATTCCAAATGTTCAGGAATTGTGGACAATAGGTACTTAGAAGACAATAGAGCTAAATATAGAGAATTTTCTACTAGTCGATATAATAAATACATCAACCTCAGATTCCCTCGCCCACCGAGAAGGGACTATCCTCTTAATACATCCCAGAAAGGCAAACTTATAATCCCCACTCACTCCCTTCCACTCCCATCTAGGCAGAAAGTGTGAAGACTCTTCTAGAGACATGACTTACCTTCTCCCCTCAAAAATCCCCACAGTAGAGAGAGTCAAAGCATAAGTGACTCTTAAAAACTGAGAACAAACTGAGGGTTGATGGGGGGTGGGAGATGGGTATTGAGGAGGGCACCTTTTGGGATGAGCACTGGGTGTTGTATGGAAACCAATTTGACAATAAATTTCATATACTGAAAAAAAAAATTCCCACAGTATCTGAGAGGTTGTCCTGTTATGACCAGTGCACACCGCTACGCTCTGCTGGGCATCCGTGCTTCGCACAAATCAAACACAGACTGTAAGGTGTCACACCCCAGCACCCCCAGCGTTATCTGATTCAGTAAAGTCTGGATAGAGCTCAAAAATGTGCACTTTTAACAAGTGTCCAGGTGACACGGACACTGCTAGCTCAGGGATCACACTTTGAGAACTACTACAATAGAATAAGGCCTTCAAAATTGTGAGACTAAACCATTTCTTGCCCAGTACTATAAACCCAGTCCAATTACTGACCAGACAGAACAGCGTAACACAGATAATTTTAGACATGCAGGATCTCAAAACAGTTTTCATCCAATACACCCTTTCTAAAGTGCAGGATGTATCCTAGAAAAATGAAGGACGGAACTAAGAAAGACAAGGACCCCTACTAAGACAACACATCAGAAAAGAGATTCAGAGAAACAGCCAGAATCACAGTGAAGAGAGGTCCCCACAGATGGGAGCAGCGGCCTGGGGGAAGAACTGGTCCATGTTGGGACAGGGGGACAAAGGCTCTAGAAGGGATAATACTAAGAAAAAATACATACAACACATAGATCCCAAATATGCTTTAGCGTCTGATAAAAAGATTGTGGATAAATATGTGATATTAAACAAAAAAAACCCCAATCAATTGAAAAAATGAGGAAATTATTAAGAATAATAAAAGATGTACAAGAAAGGAAATATACACATAAAATACGTGTCTCAGCTGTGAAAAATATTCATATACACAAAATAACAAATATTTAACATCATTTATTAAACAAAAATCTGTGACAAACACAAAAATGTAATATAATTATACTGAGAAAACTAAGATGTTGAAACTGCTAAAATTCTCTTTGCCCAGAATAAGAATAGATGATGTCAAAAACTCATCAGTCAAGAACATAACATGGGAATACAAGCTGGTGCAGCCACTCTGGAAAACAGTATGGAGGTTCCTCAAGAAACGAAAAATAGAACTACCCTACGACCCAGCAATTGCACTAGTAGGCATTTATCCATGGGATACAGGTGTGCTATTTCGAAGGGACACATGCACCCCCATGTTTATAGCAGCACTATTGACAATAACCAAAGTATGGAAAGAGCCCAAACGTCCATCTGTGGAGGAATGGATAAAGAAGATGTGGTATATGTACGTGTGTGTGTGTGTGTGTGTGTATGTCTGTGTATATAGTGTGTGTATATATATACACACACACACACACACGGTGTATATATATACATATATATATATATGGTGTATATATATATATATGGTGTGTACAAATATATATATATATGTATATATATATATATACACATATACACACACACACACACACACATATACATACAATGGAGTATTACTCGGCAATCAAAAAGAATGAAATCTTGCCATTTGCAACTACATGGATGGAACTGGAGGGTATTGATGCAAGCAAAATTAGAGAAAGACAAATATCGTAGGACTTCACTCATATGAGGACTTTAAGACACAGAACAGATGAACACAAGGGAAGGGAAGCAAAAATAACAAAAACAGGGAGGGGGACAAAACATAAGAGACTCTTAAATATGAAGAACAAACTGAGGGTTACTGGAGGGGCTGTGGGAGGGGGGATGGGCTAAATGGGTAAGGGGCATTAAGGAATCTACACCTGAAATCATTGTTGTACTATATTTTAACTAACTTGGATATAAATTAAAAAAATAAATTTAAATCAACAAACAAAACGCTGACTTAGGAACAATAGCCAATTAAAATTTTAAGCCCCAAAGTAAATAGTTAAATTGCCCCCCTACTCAGACAGACTATGCTTTGAAAAATACTTATGACACATTTCTTAGAATTTAAAAGAAGAAAAGAAATTCAAAAGCCCTAAATTTCCAAAACCTACTTCCTGTATGTTAATATTACTCCTTCCCCAAACCCAAGCTCTCTGTGAAAGAACCTCTCCCAACAATACACAATGGACAAGGGAAAAAGAGAGTGGGTCCTACCCTCCATCTGCTTCTAACTGTTTTCTTCTGCCCTGTTTAGTATTTAATTTTCTATAATTGACCCATGTTATATGTTTTAATGTTGTCAGCTGCCTTTTTAGATGTAAACAAGAAATGAAACATAAATATATCTGAATAATTAACTCAGCCATTAAAATGATGAGAATAAAGGTGAGACTTATTTCTATTTTATATTTCACTTACGATTCTAATGCTGCCTGTTCAGTTTCCAAAGGCTGGATCCGTTCCAAGACGTGGGAATACTGGACGTTCGCTTTAACCCACGCGGCCAAAGGAGCCGCCGCAGTACTGGCTCGCTTCGCGTTCTGAAAAACCCATCACAAGTTATCCAGCACCCAGACTTAATTTCAAATAAAAGCAAAGCTAATTCTAGTCTGTCTTATGTAGGCCTTTATTTAATAATTTATCTCCCAAAATAAAGTGTTTGGCTTATAGCTAAAATAACAATAAAGTGTTAATTTCATTAAGGTAATCTAGAATTTTTGCTTCAGAGTTAGTGATTTTGAACCACATAAATCTTTAATATAATGATATTTTAGTGACAAAAGTGTTCCATTAGCCACATTCCTTATTATAAATTATTATAAATTATTATGTCTGTCCACAATGATGTTCAAGCATCAATTCTTCCTCCTCTGTACATGGGACACAACTTAATTAGAAAAAGCAATTCGGAAACCATTGCTATTAGTGCCATGTGAGACAATGCATATGACATTTTGAATAAGAGATCTCAAAAAAATACCAGAATCATGTAACTGAACCTATTCACTGAAAAGAGACACAAGAATCCTAACAGAGATATCTGGTCTTATCTAACAAATACACAGGAAGAAGGAAAAACAGACCAGGCAAGTTGGAGGTTAAGAAATGACAGACTGAGAATTTACAGCACAAAGATTCAAAAACCACTTACGACAACAAATGTGCACGCCAGACCCAACCTGGATTCCGGTCCACCCATTGGTAAATGCTTCTGACACGTAACATCTACAGCTTATTTTTTTTTAACTTTTGGTTTCCAGGCAATATAAATAATCAGTAACTTAAAGTTATCACATTTTAACAAGCAGAATATTATACAGTATGGAAAAGGAATTGGCAGCATAACTGTTAACAATTACCTTTGAATCAAAAGATCCTTTATTTTTATAAAGAAGTTCTTCAACACTGTGTCTTATCTCCTTTGGAATATTTCGTGCGTCAAAGGTTGCTATGTCGTCTCTCACACCTCTTTTCGCAAGGAAACTAAAATTACAGCATATTACTTAAAGTGAAGCTAAATAACATGTGCTATTTCTGATGAACATACCAATGTCACAAAATGGTACATACAATACGTTCAATCTGTTAGTTATCAAACAACAGGGTACTAATGTATCCCAGCTTCTAATGCAGCATCTGTCGTTTCTACAGACGACGAGGAAGAGCTCCAGGAAGATCCACCGCAGCCTTTCCTGGGTTCTGTGAACAACTTGGAGCAGTGAAATGAAGGGGTCACAGTCCTTTCATTTTACCCACATCCCTTTCTGAGAACCGCCAGGTACGTGCACGTTCTAGGAGATGTCAGAAAAGTTCCTGACTCTTTTCTAAGAAAGGTATTTTCAGCTGTGCCCTCGACCACATCCCCTTCCCATCTCTAGACAGGAAAGGACTCTACTGTCAACCTCCATGCTACCGCGGACCACGCATCGGAACGAAGCCCATCACGCTGCTGCAACGTAAGCTCCGGAGCTATCTGGCTGCATATTTAGTTATCACACAGCCTCTTCTCTTCCAGCTCACATCTGTACTGTTCCGGGGCTCCCGCCTCCTGTTTCTGTCCTCCGACCCTAACAATAGTGGCTATATTTTCTTCGTCAGTGAATCACAGTAAACACAATGCTCTGTAATGTGTGAGGACAAAAGAAGTGTATTTACTGAGATGTTCTTCAAGATTTCCAGGCATTCCTTTCTCCTCTTTGGACACTTAAAATAATCCCTTATTATGGGTAAAAACACAGATGTTGTATGGTTTTATCAAGTATCTTGAAATATGATGGCAAAGGGTATACTAGGTAATTAATGAAACAGTGTGAAAAGCAACAAAAGAAATATTTAAAAATACGAAGGATGGGGCGCCTGGGTGGTTCGGTCGGTTAAGCGTCCAACTTTGGCTCAGATCATGGTCTCACGGTTTGTGAGTTCAAGCCCCGTGTTGGGCTCTGTGCTGACAGCTTGGAGCCTGGAACCTCCTTTGGATTCTGTGTCTCCCTCTCTCTCTGCCCCTCACATTCTCCTGCTCTCTCTCAATAATAAATAAACATTAAAAAAAATAAAAAAATAAAAATACGAAGGATGGGTGCCTGGCTGGCTCAGTCAGTACAGCATGTGACTCTGGATCGTGGGGTTGTGGGTTCAAGCCCTACACTGGGTGTAGAGATTCCTTACAAATAAAATCTTTAAAACTAAATGAATAATACATACATACATAAAAATGTGAATGTGTACTTCATAGGGGAAATAATAACATTCTTCACAAATTCAAAAACTTACCTTTTCATGCTCACCCAAGATGTATCAAATATCCCCATCAGCCTTAAAACACCCTCAAGAATGTCTCTGATGATGTCAGGTGGCATGCGCAGTGAGCGAATTTCTGAAAGAGATTCTGGCTTGATGTTTCCAACTGCTAGTTTAGCTTCATTGACTAGAGGCTAAAAAGACAAAGGGCTTTATTGCTTTCAAAAATATGTATATAAAAATCATTACCTCTTTACAAATTATTGAATATTTGTCATTTTATTAAAAATAACTGTAGGGGGCGCCTGGGTGGCTCAGCCGGTTACGCATCTGACTTGGGCTGAGGTCATGATCTCAGGGTTCCTGAGTTTGAGCTTAGAATCCAGCTCTGTGCTGACAGTTCAGAGCTTAGAGCCTGCTTCGGATTCTGGGTCTCCCTCTCTCTCTGCCACCCCTCCCCCACTTGCACTCTGTCTCTCTCTCTCAAAAATAAATGTTAAAATTTTTTTTAATAACTCTAGTTACTAATATCCTTTTTCTTCAAATATCAAAATGCTTTGGGGCGCCTGGGTGGCGCAGTCGGTTAAGCGTCCGACTTCAGCCAGGTCACAATCTCGCGGTCCGTGAGTTCGAGCCCCGCGTCAGGCTCTGGGCTGATGGCTCAGAGCCTGGAGCCTGTTTCCGATTCTGTGTCTCCCTCTCTCTCTGCCCCTCGCCCGTTCATGCTCTGTCTCTCTCTCTGTCCCAAAAATAAATAAACGTTGAAAAAAAAAAATATCAAAATGCTTTAAAACACGCAAAATACAAAATCTTTAAGTTCTTACCACCATAACTGCAATAGTCTAATTTAGAAAATTCAATTTGTTTTGAGACAATTTGCTATTTTTTCCTTCAAAATTTTATTTAAATTTTAGTTAACATGCAGTACACTATTGGTTTAAGAAGTAGAATTCAGTGATTCATCATTTACACACGATACTCAGTGCCCATCATCAGGTGTCCTGCTTAGTGCCCATCTCCCACCCACTCCATCAACCCTGTTTGTTCCCCATCATTAAGAGCCTCCTATGGTTTGTTTCCCTGTCTGTCCCCCTCCCCTCCCATACTTTTTTTTTTTTAATGTTTATTTATTTTTGACAGAGAGAGAGAGAGAGAGAGAGAGAGAGAGAGAGAGAGAGAGAGAGACGGAGCATGAGCAGGGGAGGGGCAGAGAGAGAGGGAGACACAGAATCTGAAACAGGCTCCAGGCTCTGAGTTTGTCAGCATAGAGCCCGACGCGGGGCTCGAACTCACAGACCACGAGATCATGACCTGAGCCGAAGTCGGATGCTCAACCGAATGAGCCACCCAGGTGCCCCATCCCCTCCCATACTTTGATCTGTTTTGTTCCTTACATTCCTCATACTGGGAAGTCATATGGTATTTGTCTTTCTCTTATTTCACTTAGCATAATCCACTCTAGCTCCAACCACATTACTGCAAATGGACAATTTGCCATTTTCAAGAGGCTCCTTATATTCTAAGACAAGCTGGCTAACCTAGTGAGGAACCAAAAAAAAAAAAAAGAGCCTAAGACTTTGACTTGATTTCCCTACAATGCATTTTTCTTCAGACAACACGGCTTGTGAAAAACAAAGATGGTTTTTGATGACTATTGGTTCATTCACTGACTTTACCTGGTGGACCCTCCATCTTGCTTCTCTTCTACAAATAATACCCTGATTGAAAGCCACACTTGGTAATATTGTTAGAAAGTAAGTCAACAAGTAATGTTTGAACTCCTAGACACCACTGGTAGTCAAAAATGGCTCTTACCATTTTTCGGGGTTTTTTTTTTCATGTTTATTTTTATTTTTGACAGAGCATGAGCAAGAGCAGGGAAGGAGGAGGGTCAGAGAGTAAGAATCCCAAGCAGGCTCTGCACTGACAGCACAGAGTCGGACATGGGGCTCGAACCCACGAACCGTGAGATCATGACCTGAGCCAAAATCAGACACTCAACTGATGGAGCCACCCAGGTGCCCCACGAAATTTCCTTTGTAGCTTACCTGTACTTCTTTTAACTCATCATCAATTTTGTTTTTTCTTTCTTCAATTTTAACAACTTCTTCTGCTATCTTGTGCTTCAGTCTTTCAAGTTCTGTCTTTTGCTCACTAGCATCCTATAGATTTATAAGGCATTCCAATTAATTTTAATGCACTCAATATTTAAAAGCATAGTATCAAAATAAGTTACTTTAAAATAACATCTTCTATTAAATACTTTTGTCGTGTTAATTGACATAAGAGTTTCTAAAATGCCTGGGAAACCAAACATATAATTTACTGTATATGTACCATCAGGAGGTTTCTCTGCTTTATTTTAGTTTTTTCTGAATAGCAAAGCAATAAATGCTATTTATCTAAAAATCAACTCAGAAATGCATAATGTATAAAATTATCATAATACACATTTAACACTTGCAATAAATAACCCAGGGAAGTTAGTACTATCGTGTTCATTTCATAAACTAAAAATAAATTCTTCTATAATTCTAACAGTAAAGACTAACTCTTAGGGACTAATTACATTATATTGCAAGTTTGTGTTTCTACACTTTTAGACAAAAATTAATTGAAATCATGACAATAATACGATGGCGAATAATCAACAAAAATTACTACAGATTCAAAAAACACTAAGTCATGAACTCTTTGTTCCTGAAAGCAAATATCAAGGGTCCCACCTACATGAAAATGCTATGGATCGTTGTGAATGTCCATATTTGGTTTATCTGTACTAACTGAAAATCCAAAGAGGAAATCCGTCAAGAAACCTTGTACAAGTGCGCACCTCAGTGGTTCTCAACTCGATTACAATCACAAGGAATGTCCTGTGTTCTACTGCCAAATATATTGAAATAGTCTGGATGCAACTGAGGCACGGAACTGTTTAAAGACTTGTCAGGTGGCTCCAATCCGTGGCCCAAGCGGAGACTCACTGAGGAAGTGGACCCTTGCTTCCCCCTGCCCTTCCGGGGAGGCACCTTCCACACCAGCTCAGGTGGAACTGTCCCCGGGCCACAAGCCTTCCCACCTGCACATCTCCCCCTCGCTGCTCAGGAGGAAGTCGTTTTCTCCACCTCCACATAAGAGCCGCCAAAGGCCCGGCTCATGTGTTTCTTGTTTTATTAGCCTACTCTACCAACTGGAGGTTCTCCCTATTCTGAGATTTTATAGCATTTATTTCTTGTTTTTCTTATGTCACAAACCTAGAGCTGCGAGCTTTGGAAATTACACGGTTGGATACTTAAGCTGTCTGTCCACACTATACCTTTTTATAACAGAAAATGTCAGCTATTCATAATTAAGAACAATTACCAACTTACGAGATGCACGGTGATTCTTCCTAGTCTCTGCTAGGCAATACAATTAGCCACAGTCTTAGGAAAACCTCTTCTAGGAAGGGGCCAGACAGAGAAAGGGCATGGCGGCCAGCGTACCCGACTCCAGCCCACTAGTGTGAGACCACACAGGCACACAGGGCTGACTATGCCCCTCTAGTAAACACACAGTCACCAACACTATTATCCTCTACAGAGCTTTCACTTTTTTCATATTCCAAATTACTCTTTAAAGGTAAGTATTTGACAGATTTTTTTAAACAATAAATATAGCTGGCTGCTTTACAAAAAATATCCGTATTAATTTGGTTCCAAAATACCCTGAGGAAAAAAATATGCTAAAGTTTTATAATATGAAAATTACATTTGATTTTCCTATTACATTACTCACCAGGTCAGGTACTCAATAACATTATCTTGGAAACACTGAATGTGTACATAACCGTCATGTTTCTGGAAATGTTACTGCCTTTGACAATGACCACACGCATCAAAGACGGTCTTAACTGGACCACTCGGGACCTTCCAGACAACCCTCCCATGAAGCTCACACCCCCACAGTCCATCCAACCCTCAGATCGCCAGTGAGGATGAGCACACTTAAGAAGAAATCTTCATTATCATGCTACTGGAAGTCAAAAGAAAGCTGGAGTAGCCATACTTCTATCAGACAAACTGGACTTTAAATTAAAGGCTGGAACAAGAGATGAAGAAGGGCATTATATAATCATTACAGGGTCTATCCATCAGGAAGAGCTAACAATTATAAATGTCTATGTACTGAATATGGGAGCCCCCAAATATACAAAACAATTAATCACAAACATAAGCAACCTTATTGATAAGAATGTGGTAATTGCAGGGGACTTTAATACTCCACTGACAACGATAGATCATCTAGACACAGGACCAATAAAGAAGCAAGGGCCCTGAATGATACATTGGATCAGATGGACTTGACAGATATTTAGAACTCTGCACACTAAAGCAACAGAATATACTTTCTTCTCGAGTGCACATGGAACATTCTCCAAGATGGATCACATACTGGGTCACAAAACAGCCCTTCATAAGTATAAGAGAATTGAGATCATACCATGCACACTTTCAGACCACAATGCCATGAAACTTGAAATCAACCACAGGGAAAAGTCTGAAAAACCTCCAAAAGCATGGAGGTTAAAGAACACCCTACTAAAGAATGAATGGGTCAACCAGGAAGTTAGAGAAGAAATTTAAAAATATATGGAAACAAATGAAAATGAAAATACAACAATCCAAACGCTTTGGGATGCAGCGTAGGCAGTTCTGAGAGGAGAATACATTGCAATTCAGGCCTATCTCAACAAGAAAAATCCCAAACACAAAATCTAACAGCACACCTAAAGGAAATAGAAGCAGAACAGCAAAGACACCCCAAACCCAGCAGAAGAATAGAAATAATAAAGATCAGAGCAGAAATAAACAATATAGAATCTAAAAAAACTGGAGAGCAGATCAATGAAACCAAGAGTTGTTTTTTTGAAAAAATAAACAAAATTGATAAACCTCTAGCCAGGCTTCTCAAAAAGAAAAGGGAGATGACCCAAATAGATAAAATCATGAATGAAGATGGAATTATTACAACCAATCCCTCAGAGATACAAGCAATTATCAGGGAATACTATGAAAAATTATATGCCAACAAACTGGACAACCTGGAAGAAATGGACAAATTCCTAAGCACCCACACGCTTCCAAAACTCAATCAGGAGGAAATAGAAAGCTTGAACAGACCAATAACCAGCGAAGAAGTTGAATCAGTCATCAACAATCTCCCAACAAATAAGAGTCCAGGACCAGATGGCTTCCCTGGGGAATTCTACCAGACATTTAAAGCAGAGATAATACCTATCCTTCTCAAGCTGTTCCAAAACCTAGAAAGGGAAGGGAAACTCCCAGACTCATTCTATGAAGCCAACATTACTTTGATTCCCAAACCAGAGACCCAGCAAAAAAAGAGAACTACAGGCCAATAACCCTGATGAATATGGATGAAAAAATTCTCAATAAGATACTAGCAAATCATATTCAACAGCATATAGAAAGTACTATTCAACACGATCAAGTGGGATTCATTCCTGGCCTGCAGGACTAGTGCCATATTCACAAATCAATCAATGTGATACATCACATTAATAAAAGAACAGATAAGAACCATATGATCCTGTCAATCGATGCAGAAAAAGCATTTGACAAAATTCAGCATCCTTTCTTAATAAAAACTCCCAAGAAAGTTCAGGATAGAAGGAACACACTTAAACATCATAAAAGCCATTTATGAAAAGCCCACAACTAATATCATGCTCAATGGGGAAAAACTGAGAGCTTCCCCCTGAGATCAAGAACATGACAGGGATGTCCACTCTCACTGCTGTTGTTTAACATAGTGTTGGAAGTGCTAGCATCAGCAATCAGACAACAAAAGGAAATCGAAGGCATCAAAACTCGCAAAGATGAAGTCAAGCTTTCAGTTTTGGCAGATGACATGATATTATACATGGAAAACCCGACAGAATTCACCAAAAGTCTGCTAGAACTGATACATGAATTCAGCAAATTCACAGGATACAAAATCAATGTACAGAAATCAGTTGCACTCTTATGTACTAATAATGAAGCAACAGAAAGACAAAGAAAAGGATCTCATTCAGAATTGCACCAAGAATCATAAAATACCTAGGAATAAACCTAACCACAGATGTAAAAGATCTGTATGCTGAAAACTATAGAAAGCTTATGAAGGAAATTGAAGAAGATACAAAGAAATGGAAAAACATTCCACGCTCATGGATTGGAAGAATAAATATTGTTAAAATGTCAATACTACACAAAGCAATCTACATATTCAATGCAATCCCAATCAAAATTGCACCAGCATTCTCCTCGGAGCTAGAACAAGCAATCCTAAAATTTGTACGGAACCACAAAAGACCCCAAATAGCCAAAGTAATTTTGAAGAAGACAACCAAAGCGGGAGGCATCACAATCCCAGACTCTAGCCTCTACTACAAAGCTGTCATCATCAAGACAGCATGGTATTGGCACAAAAACAGACACATAGACCAATGGAATAGAATAGAGACTCCAGAATTGGACCCACAAATGGATGGCCAACTAATCTTTGACAAAGCAGGAAAGAATATACAATGGAAAAAAGACAGTCTCTTTAACAAATGGTGCTGGGAGAAATGGAAAGCACTATTTCACACACATTCTTCTCACATGCAAAAGAAAGAAACTAGACCACTTTCTTACACCATTCACCAAAATAAACTCAAAATGGATAAAGGACCTGAATGTGAGACAAGAAACCATCAAAACCCTAGAGGAGAAAGCAGGAAAAAAAAACCTCTCTGACCTCAGCCACAGCAATTTCTTACTTGAAACATCCCCAAAGGCAAGGGAATTAAAAGCAGAAACGAACTATTGGACCTCATGAAGATAAAAAGCTTTTGCACAGCAAAGGAAACAATCAACTAAAAGGCAACCAATGGAATGGGAAAAGATATTTGCAAATGACATATTGGACAAAGGGCTAGTATCCAAAATCTATAAAGAACTCACCAAACTCCACACCCGAAAAACAAATAACCCAGTGAAGAAATGGGCAAAAGACATGAATAGACATTTCTCTAAAGAAGACATCCAGATGGCCAACAGGCACATGAAAAGATGCTCAAAGTCACTCCTCATCAGCGAAATACAAATCAAAACCACACTGAGATACCACCTCACGCCAGTCAGAGTGGCCTAAGATGAACAAATTAGGAGACTACAGATGCTGGAGAGGATGTGGAGAAAAAGGAACCATCTTTCACTGTTGGTGGGAATGCAAACTGGTGCGGCCACTCTGGAAAACAGTGTAGAAGTTCCTCAAAAAATTAAAAAGAGATCTACCCTATGACCCAGCAATAGCACTGCTAGGAATTTACCCAAGGGATCCAGGAGTGCTGATGCATAGGGGCACTTGTACCCCAATGTTTACAGCAGCACTTTCAACAACAGCCAAATTACGGAAAGAGCCTAATGTCCATCAACTGATGAATGGATAAAGAAGTTGTGGTTTATATATACAATGGAATACCACGTGGCAAGGAGAAAGAATGAAATGTGGCCTTTTGTAGCAACATGGATGGAACTGGAGAGTGTTATGCTAAGTGAAATAAGTCATAGAGAGAAAGACAGATACCATATGTTTTTACTCTTACGTGAATCCTGAGAAACTTAACAGAAGGCCATCGGGGAGGGGAAGGAAAAAAAAGTTACAGAGAGGGAAGGAGGCAAACCATAAGAGACTCTTAAAAACTGAGAATAAACTGAGGATTAATGGGGGTGGGAGGGAGGGGAAAGTGGGTGATGGGCACTGAGGAGGGCACCTGTTGGGATGAGCACTGTGTGCTATATGGAAATCAATTTGACAATAAATTTCATATAAAAAAAAAAAGAAGAAATCTTCTTTTGGGGGGCCTGCATGGCTCAGTCATTTACGTGTCTGGTTCTTGATTTCACCTCAGGTCATGATCCCAGGGTCATGGGCTGGAGTCCTGCATAGGATCCACACTATCAGAATGGAACCTGCTTGGGATTCTCTCTCCCTCTCTCTCCCAAAATAAACAAACAGTAAAAAAAAAAAAAAAAAAAAAAAGAGAGAGAAGAAGAAAGCTTTTTTGTGAGTAAGTATAAAAGAGTCAAGTAGGAGAAAAGCAGTAAGAAAAGATATTTGGGAAACATAAGGTCGCATCAAGTATCCTATGAGAGCTAAGTGGAGGCAACTCAACAATGACACAAACCAACAAGAAAGGACACTGCCACAAGCAGACATTCAGAGGCTGAAAAAAAAATCTAATAATATTGTCACAGAAATGAAAAACTAATAGGAAAATTAGAAAATGAAGAATTTTAAAGGAAGTGAGCAAAAAGAGAAGAAAAAAGGTGAGAAAAGAAGAAAATTAGCGAACAAGGCAGGAAGTCCAAAGTGCAAGTAATGGGGATTCTAGAAAGTGAAGACAGAGACAGGGAGGTACAGAAGCACCATCAGAATAATTTAAGGACACTTCCCAGAACTGGAGGACAGAAGCATTCTGGTGCAAAGAATCCACATTGTGTCCAACACAGTGAACAAAAATAAACCTAAATCAAGGCAGATCAAGTCACTTTCAGAACAATGAAAACACAAATCTAAAAAACCTCAAGAGAGGAAAAAAGAAAAAGATCACCGCAAAAGGATCAGAACTTAA
Organism: Lynx canadensis; assembly: GCF_007474595.2. Lineage (NCBI taxonomy): Eukaryota > Metazoa > Chordata > Mammalia > Carnivora > Felidae > Lynx > Lynx canadensis. The sequence continues at coordinate 1,637,131 of NC_044312.2, read as the reverse complement.
CCTAACTTTGAGAACTTCAGTCACAAGAGAAGTTGGAAGGAAATGGAGTAACACTTTTCAATGTCTAAAAACAAAGGGATTACATTTTCTTCCTGACCAGTGATGTTGAGCATCCCTTCATGCGTTTACTGGCCCTTCTTCTTTCACACAGGGTACCTTCAAATATTTTGGCCATCTGTAAATTAGATGTTTTGTTTTATTATTATTGTGTACATCATGGTTTCCGTCTATTTTGGATACAAGTGACTTATCAGATTTATGTTTTGTAAATAATTTCTCCCAGTCTGTGATTTGCCTCTTAATTTTCTTCAGAGCTTTTTTCACAGAGCCTACGTTTTTAATTTTGATAAGCCCAATTTATCAAATTTTTTCTTGTTCTATTTTAGTATCACATCTAAAAAATCTTTGTCTCACCCAATATCTTCAACATTTTCTCCTGTTTTCTTCAAAAGTTTTATAATTTTTGGTATACATTTAGATCTACGATCCATACTGAGTTAATTTTTATACAAGTTTAAGGTAAAGATCTGTTTTTTGTTCTCTACCTGGATATCCAAATATCATTAAAAAAAACCAATCTTTTCACTATTCAACTGGTATTTTGTATAAAATCGATCAACTATGTACACATTCATCTACTTCTGATCTCCATAATGCTCGAGTGACCCTGTAGGGGTCATTACACCCATGTCATGCTTCCTTGACCACCACAGCTCAGTAGTAAATCTTTAAATCATAAGTCCTCCAACTTTATTATTTTGTGAGTTTTTGTGCAATTTACTTTTATTGAAATTTATACATTAGTCTAGTGACTATTGAAGTTCATTAAAAGAGACATTAGACTTGCAGTAAGGTTAATAGTCACCAACATGAAGATGGACAAACATACATGAGACCTAATCAAGGAGGTAAACGAACAATTCAGTGATTCATTAAAGGTAAGGATTGAGGGGCACCTGGGTGGCTTAGTTGGTTAAGTGTCTGATTTCAGCTCAGGTCATGATCTCGCAGTTTGTGAGTTGGACCCCCATGTCGGGCTCTGTGCTGACAGCTCAGAGCCTGGAGCCTGTTTTGGATTCTGTGTCTCCCTCTCTCTCTCTCTGCCCCTCCTCCATATGCACTGTGTGTGTGTCTCTCGCTCTCAAAAATAAATAAACATTAAAAAAAAAGGTAGGAATTGAGAGAACAGAAGTCCAATATAATTTTTCAGTTCTGTCTTGAATAATTAGCTATAATGTCAATAACACAAAAAATTACAGAGGTTGGCAAGGATGCAGAGAAAGGGGAACCCTCTTGCACTGCTGGTGGGAATGCAAACTGGTGTGGCCACTCTGGAAAACAGTATGGAGTTGCCTCAAAAAATTAAAAATAGAACTACCTACGTCCCAGCAATTGCGCTAGTAGGTTTTTACCCAAAGAACACAAAAATACCAACTCAAAGGGACACGTGCACCCCAATGTTTCTAGCAGCACTATCGACAATAACCAAAGTATGGAGAGAGCCTTAGTGTCCATCACCTGACAAATGGATAAAAAAGACGTGGTTTATATATACAATGGAATACTATTCAGCCATAATACTCATGAGACTTCTAAGAAGACACGTTTACTAAAATACTGCATATTTTAGTCTGAGGCCAGGATGAGGGAGTAGGGCTCAAGGATAAAAACGATGAATTTGGTGGCAGTCAGTACAGAGTCAGCAGGAAAGAGGCCAAGACAAGAACACCCTGAGAGGGCGTGCAGACACAACCCACAACCTGGGCAAAGAAGACTTTCAAAGAAATCTCCTCTGAAAAGTTCAACCATCAACAAAGGTTCATTGAAGACAATGGCAGAAAGGTGACACCATCAAAACATAATCATGAAAGTATAAATGAAATGAATAAAGACTTATTTCTTAAATCCTGAAAATATTTTTATTTTTTTTATTTTTTTAAATTTTTTTTTTCAACGTTTATTTATTTTTGGGACAGAGAGAGACAGAGCATGAACGGGGGAGGGGCAGAGAGAGAGGGAGACACAGAATCGGAAGCAGGCTCCAGGCTCTGAGCCATCAGCCCAGAGCCTGACGCGGGGCTCGAACTCACGGACCGCGAGATCGTGACCTGGCTGAAGTCGGACGCTTAACCGACTGCGCCACCCAGGCGCCCCAAATCCTGAAAATATTAAAGGCAGGAGGAAAAAACCCTTGAAGCCTGAGGAGATAATTTTAAGAAAAATAAAGACATATAACAGAGGGTAAACAAAATTGTTTACAGACACATCTACGCCAACCTAAAATGTTCATATTTGCATATTTATAGGGTTTAGATAAATTAGTATATGGTGAATTGAGAAAAATATAGTTATGATTTAAAATTTTTTTTTTTAACATTTATTCATTTTTGAGACAGAGAGAGACAGAGCATGAACGGGGGAGGGTCAGAGAGAGGGAGACACAGAATCCGAAACAGGCTCCAGGCTCTGAGCTGTCAGCACAGAGCCGGACGCGGGGCTCGAACTCACGGACCGTGAGATCATGACCTGAGCTGAAGTCGGCTGCTTAACCGACGGAGCCACCCAGGCGCCCCTAGTTATGATTTTAAAATAACATGGGAAACTTCCACACTCTTTCCAAAAAGCTCAGTGTTTAATACCATCAGTGTGACTCAGCAGACAAGAAGTATTTTTTATATCCACATAAGTAGAAATGTAACTTCTCCCAGTACTGATCAAGTGGAAATGGTCTCCCTACCGCCTGCATCTCTGCGCCCCAGAAACATCACCTGCATCGACACCGTGATCTCCTGAAGGGCGGCGTCTGCTTCGTCTTGCTTCGTCTTTAATAACACACTTTGCTCGCCAGCTTTTCTGTTCAGCTCATCCACAAGAGCTTTAGCTTCATTCAGTTTAGACACACCAGCCTGCATCGGTAAGATATGGACTGGCAGATGATCAATAAAGTATAGACTGGCAGACGATCGATAAACTATGGACTGGTAGACGATCAATAAAATATGGACTGGTAGACGATCGATAAAATATGGACTGGTAGACGAACAATAAAATATGGACTGGTAGATCACTGATAAAATATGGACTGACAGACGATCGATAAAATATGGACTGGTAGCATTAAAAACAGGTATTACATACACACACAGTAAATAAAACCTGTAAGAAACCATCAAGAAAAAATGTGTGTACACATCAAACACTTGCAAGCGAACTTGGGTTTTTCCTTACTGCCAGTTATGACTTATTCAACCATACACCCAGTAAGATGTAGTAAAAGACTCCACAGAGGCATTAAAACACACACACACACACACACACACAGATTTTATAGTATCACAGTAAACGTGAACAGATCGACACATATTTGGCAGCTTGAAGACCAGGATTTTTACCCACTGCGTTCTGAGAGAGGAAACAGAGCAAGGAAAAAGTCCATAAACCTTCTCCATTGTTCAGTCTCACTGAGTAAAAGGACTCAAGGACTCGTCTTCTTATCCTGGACATCATTTGGTTCTGTCTGTCCAGTAGCTACCTTTTTATAAGAGGCTGCCTCACATAGGGTTCTGGTGGGCTCTGAATCAAAATACCTTACCTATTCCTTGGGGAGGACATTTGACCCTGGGCTAGCCATTATGTTACCCCATCCCACTGCCCATGAATAATGAAGGAATGGACATGAAAAAAATGCCCGCTCTCCTATAATAGGAGTTAGGTTTTTGTCACCTAACAAATGAGAAGATTTGGGGAGATAGTAACAGCAAGAAGGAAAAATCAACAATATTTATTGAGCACCCAACACAGAGGACAGCATCAGGCTGGCTCTCTGCATATATATTTTATTGAATACGCTCACATACAACTGACCCAATTAAGTTGCAGGTCAATGAGTTTAAGTAATTTACCCACAGCACCAAAGAGAACTAAATCAGTACAACGACCTTTATAGTTAGTGGCTTGCTACGAATGAAAGTGTATCATTACAGAGACAGACAAAGATAACTTTTTGTCAATTGGGAGGGATTCTAGTTTATTACACTAACAGAGACTCTATGACTTTGGAAAGGAAATGCTCTCAGACAACTTCCAAGGCTGGCATTTTAATGTCACATTTAAGTTGAAGCTCTGTAATTACAGAACGAAAACTGTTCATAATATACTAAGTGACAGAGATAAAAAGTATTATTTTAGGAGGTATGATTTTAATTTTAAAGGTTATTATAAAGCTTACTCTCCATGTTTTAAGACACATTGCTGAATTTCTAAAAATGCTTTCACATTAAAGAAATTTTTAAAGATCACCAGAAACTATCAAAAGCACATAAATGCCACCCAGTGAAGAAAAGGAATAATTACTGAATCAAAAAAATTACAAAACCCTTCCTATACCTAGTGAAAACCACAGGTCGATGAGACTGTTTTAAGGCCTGTAATACCTGTAATATAGTGTGGTAGTTATTTATACTAAACATATGCCACAACCAAGGACTGTGATATAATCCTTATACCCTGTGTCTAGACGAAATGATTAAAATATTGTACCTGCAAATGACTTTGTCTTTTTAATAATTCCTTTTTCTTGCTGCTACTAATGGCAGAATACACACGTAAGAAGGTCATGTATCGGCTTGGTGTAGCACCATATGCTTTACAAGATTCATGGATTAATAAAAATGATTTTAGAAAATCGGGATCAACTGGAAAGAAAAAACAAACATGACTTAATATACATACGATCCATGACGAATTAGCGAGAACAACGTGAACTGTACTTATCACACACACATATCTCCACCTCCGCCACTGTAAGTGGCAGACATCGTCTGTCTTCAAGGTACACACACATTCCTACATATCTATTCACTATTCAAGCTCCCACTCTCCTTACAGATTTGAATTACTTAGGATCAGTGGTCTCTGCCCTTCCACTGTTATATATTTCCTCTGAACACTTTTATTGCTGCAAGAAAGATAAATCTGCTGTCATAACATAAATTAGTTAGAACTACATGACATGTAATCCAGAAGAAAGCACAATAAAAGCTGCTTCAACGGAAAAGAAGGATCAAACCAAGTAACATGTATCCACTGTCATCTGACTCAGGGACCAGCAGGATTTCAGCAGCCAGAAAACGGAGAATAAGGCCCCACTAGATGCAGCACGCCGTTCACTCAACACGCCATCTTCCTGTCACCGTCTCCATCCACTTCCTTCCGTGTTCTGTGCGTCAGTCCAGAAAGTCCACTTCGAAGCAACGTTGAAGCCAGAACCCCTGCCTGGCACGCCACAGCCTTGGTGGAACCAACCCCCACCCCCGCCCCAGGGCATGGCCTGGCGCCCCGGGTCCGCTCCTTCCTCTCAGGTGACCGCAGCGGTCCCTCCACAGTTCCTCCCCACACCGACGTATTTTCCAGTAACTGAAGAAAGGCATGGACCCAGAAACTTCCGTTTCCAAAACAAGACTCTGGTTACGTCTCCGCTAAAATCTCTCCATCACCCCGCATCACCCCCAAGTTGGAAGCAAAATTTCTCAGCCCCTCCTCCTCTTCCAGCTAATACCCACACGTCCATGCTCCAGCCAGTGGGCGGCGTGCAGATCCGGCCAAGTGCCTGTTCTATGCCTGCACGCAACTCACTCTTCCCAGACCCCACCGCCCCGAGTGCCTGTGTGCCAGGGCCCGTCTGCTGTAACGTCTGCCAGTAAGAGGCCTCACCCTCAAGGGCACTTCCCATAAACTCCTACCATCATCTGTCTCGCTACGGCAGAGTTTATTTTTATAACAGAACATAATTCTTGCTACTTTTCACTCCACCATAAGCTCCTAAGTCATCTCTAGTATCCAGCCCAGTACCTAATGTGAACGGAGTTCAGTAACTATTTGGTGACTAGGTGATTAGAGAAATAAATTAACGAATGTGCTATGATATATAAAAAAAAGACCACATTCAAAATTATTTTGGAATAATACAATGAGAGTACAATGAGAGTACAATTAAGAAAACATTATGTCAGTGCCCAAAGACACCACAGAACTTTCTCATGTACGAGCTGAGGACAGGACCTATCGAATGGAAAGTGAAAACTTGGCCCACCGGCCAAAGACCCTGTAACAGTGGAAGCAGAACATCCTACGGTTTGGGTCAAACATCTAACTGTTTCACTGCTTAGCCGTGAACAACAGATACTGTGCTAGGTCCTATATAAAACGACATAAACACGAATTCAAAAATATAGAAAGCTTCAAAGTACGGTTTTCCTTAAAAGAAACCTAACTTTGTTACCTTAACGTTTTTCAAATTTATAATCATTGTGAATCTTTAACGAAGCTGTAATATTAGAGAATGGCAATTATTTCACAAATAAAACCCAGAGTCGATTTCATCAAAAGAGTACCTGAGTGTTTTTTCTTTTCTTCTTTCCTTTTTTTGTCACTATATTTTTCTTCACCATCTGTTTCACTGAATAACATTTCAGGTATCTAAAACAGGAAGAGCATTTCTTCAAACCTCAACTCAGGATGGAAAAGTTTACATAAATCCAATGTCAGAGGTTAAAAACAAACAAACAAAAACAACCCTTTTCTCCCAGGTTTCACACCACACTCAGCGAAATAAGATAGCCATGGTCAGAAGACATGGTTTCCTAGACATGTGACACATGTCAGCCATTGATTGCAAATTAATGGCAACACCTCACCTGAAAAATGATTAGACTGTAAGAAATGAGGGAAATCACAATTTGGATTAAATTACAAAATAATCACAAATACCAATTAAGATCATAAAGTAATGATAATAAAATGCTTTTTCGGGCATCAAGGCATAAAGGAATAGTAAGGATTCTGAGGTCTCTTGACTAACAACTAAAAGCAAATGAAAATCGTTCGGGAATTAACAATGTCATGCTTGATAATCCTAAAAGCTACTGCTGTGTTACTGCACTATCACAAATAAGAAAATCACGTTTCATCAACAGATCATTATTATAGAACATACGATAATCTAGTGAGAGTACTCATTTAAGATATCAAAAAAAAAAAAAAAAAAAAAAAAAAGCAAAGAAGTCTTAGTTTCCTGAGAAAAAACTAAAGCAGAGCTCTGACATTTTTGCAACGGGAAAACACGGGTGTGCAGGTCAAAACATCCTCTTCTGAATCTCCCAGACCGAACACATGTCACACAAAAGATCCCGCAACGGGTGAAGAACCTGAAGGCGGCAGGGTGCCCGACCCGGGAGCACGGTGCTTTCCTCAAACGTCTTCACCGCTTTCCGCCGAAACGTCGGAGCCTCTGAGAGCACATTTTAAGTATGTCCCTCTAAATCCACTCAAGTGTGTTCCTTCGGCAGCCCGCTTGCTTAAAAACGGTCCGTCCCTTACGTCCGTTAGCCCGTCTGTCGTGAACGTCTCACGACGCGCACACGTATCAAAACGTGCCGTCGCGCACATTCAACAGGCACAACGCTCGTCAAACGTACCTCGGCAGGGCTGGCCGGAAGAGAGTCTGTCCCCAGACCATACGCCACCTGAGCCAAGTTGTCCTACCTGGACTGGCCCGCAGTTCCCCGTGCCTCCATTTCCCCCCCGGGAGATAAAAACGGCACTCTCTAAAGGCACTGAAAGGGCGTGTAACTCTCTGGATTCCTGTTAGCACGTCAGCCTCTCGGTTCCTCGAGCTCCTCTCCTGTTCCCTTCCCCACCTCCCCCCCCCCGCCCCGCACCCATCGCCCCCACCTCCAAGGGTCACATCCTGCGACCTCGTCGTGCACGGTGCCAGAAATCCCGTCTTCACATTCAAAACCTAAACGGGCATGGTTTCTACCCCCCTCCCCTCCGCTCCCGATCCGTCTCTCTCTCCCTCACGAGAGGTGACGGGACTCGCTCTCTCCAGCCCTCGTCCTCCTCTTCTCTCTGGGACACATTCCAAGACGGCCTTTTCCACCGCCACCTGACCTGACGCTGCCTGACGGCGGTCACCGACGGCTCCGCCGCGTCCCTCCGCACCCCGGCACGGGCCCCGGGGCCTGGCTGCCAGACGCCGCGCCGCTTCCCACTTCCCAGAGCGCCCCCTCCGCGGCCGCGGCGGCGCCCCCTCTGCACGCCCACTTGGGAACGGCCAAGAGCCGCGTCGGGGCCCTGAACGTCTCCCCCCGGGTGTCCGTCGACACCCGTCCCCCCAGGCGGCATCGTCCCCTCTCGCAGCTCCAGCCACCGCCTCTAGCGAGACAATCCCCAGGGTTGTATCCCCCGACGTCCGGCCTCCCCCTCGTCTCCAGGCCCCTCCGGCCAAACGCCCGCTCCGCCCAGCAACGTGGACGTCCGGCGTCTCGTACGAGGCACGTCGGAGACTGGAAGCCTCACGTGCTCCTCCCGACGTGCTCTTCTCAGGTGACTGGTCCCTCCGGGGACTCGAGCCGACGTACCTGGAAGTATCCCGGAGTGCTCGCTTCCCTGCACACCTGTCAGCAAATCCTGCCGTTTCTACTGCAAAACAGTCCCGAATCCGACCACCGCTCCCCGACGTCCCCGAGGCACGTCGTCCTTTCCTCTCGCCTGCGCCTGCGGCGGCAGCTTTGAAACCAGCCCGACCCTCGCCCTCTACGGTCCGTTCTCACCCCAGAAGCCAACGTAAGCGCGTTCACACGTTATTAAAATGGTCCTGCTGAAAAGCCTCCAGAGGCTCCCTGGCTCGTTCCTGGGAAAGGAAAACCCGAGGCAGAGCTTCCAAAGCCCCATCCTAACCGCGGTCCTCTTACCCCCCACCCCCTCTCCAACCGCGCTCCCTGTGAATCACTCGTGAAGTCTCACTCGGCTGCCGGCTGACCCCCACAATCACCAGGCACGCTCTCATCTCGGGGTCTTCACAAAGCAAGCGGCCCCCGAGACCCCCCCCCCCCCCGCGACACTGTGACTCCCACCAGGGCGGGGACCGGTGTCTGCTTTTTCTCTGCTGTGACCCAACGTGCAGAACGGCGGCACCTGTAACAGACCCAGTAATTACTACTTCTTGAAGCCCCTCGTTCGCGGGACCTCCTCAGACTAGAATGACTTTCCTGTCCCTTACTTGCTGAAATCTAACTAAAATGTTATCTCTTCCGGAAAACCCCATCCATTGTCCCAAATCACATTCCTCCCTCTGACTCATGGTCTGACTCAACAGTCTGTACCTCGATCACCCAAAAATGAAGACGTGAATGGTCAAGAATATACGTACTATTCAGAGACATTAAAACTATTATGGATCAAGAAACGTAAGGTTTCCAGGCAAAGATGGTGGTTCGCATTCATACTTTAAACACACTCCCCTCCAGACACTGAGCACGGCAACCGGAGATATTAAGAGATTTAAAATTCGTATTTAAAAAACTGCTAAAATTATTGCTGCAATGTTCCATTATAAGCTGGCTTATGATAGGCTAGTTAATGAAAGGCATACAATTATTAAGGTACAGTAGCTTTCTACGCAGTCCTCAACTGAGAACATAATCTTCAACGTGAACTTCTGTACTCAACTAAAGTTGAGTACAGGGCATAAAGGGAGAGGCTTTCAAACGTGTTATGGTCAGTGGCACAATTAAGACAACATTATAACAAACACCAGAGGGAGTTGTGAAAATCAGTAACTTCAGAAAGAATATGCTTATTTTTCATTTCCATACTTCAGGATTGAACTTACTTTCCTCATACTGCTGTCTGACCAGCCCTCCATCCACAACACCTGGCATTTTTTATGCAAGGCTGGGTTACTCTCACAGTTTATTATGAAGTTTAAATTCGTACAATCCATTATCAAGACAATATGCAAGTTTTGCTGGATTCCTTAAAAAAAATAAGAAAATCATTATCATGCATATTATGACAATAGTAATTGGAGAAATCCTTATGTGGTCTACTTTTATGAGTTTAACAATTTCTGAAATGACATGGTAGCTGTTACAAAAACAAGCTATATAAAACAGTATTATACTTATGATCTTTTCTTTTGTTAAAAAATACTTGTGTGTGTGTGCATGCGCGTGCACACACCCATGTGAAGAGAAGAGATCCAGAAGGAATTCAGGAAGAAGTGTATACTTGTGTGTGTGTGCACACGTGTATGTGTGCGCACGCATGCATGTTCACGTTAAGAGAAAGATCCAGAAGGAATTCAGGAAGAAGTGTATACACCATATTGCTGTTTTGTATGTTACTTTTCAACTATGATACTGGATTCTACTTTACAATTTTTCTTTCAAGGATTTTAGTTTCAATATTCACAAGCAAATTGATCTCTGATTGTCTTTTAGGAGACATATTTTCCCTGTTTCAATATAAATAAGTCATAAAAAGGAATTTGGAAACTTTTCCTTCATTTTCTATGTTCTGAAATTGTTTCAAATAGCACTGGGATGATCTGTTTCTTAGCGATGTGGTAGAATTTCCTTGTAAACTTGACGGACAGGGAAGGGAGGGTAGCTCTCTAACAACTTCTCTATGTCAATAATAAATGGTCTTTTAGGGAAAAAAAGGAAATAAATGTAGTAGTGATGTCTGGGTGATGATATCATTGCCTATACTTACTTATTCAATTTTAGATATCTACAGTGCACATAAAACTGCTTCTGTGATAAAAAAAAAAAGTTGTTTCATTAAAAAAAAAAAAAAAGCATAGAGTCTGGCAAAATCTAAACAGTTTCAGAATTTTCTAAGATAGGAGGTCCTAAGTACCACTTTTACCATACAGAAAGAAAAGCAGCAAAGTAAATATTCCAAAGAACATTAGAACACTTTCTGCCTTCTCTTCTGCTAAAATTGTGCTAACATGCTTTTACTATAGGTAAGCCTTCAGGCTACTTACGTGTTTTCTAAAAGCACCGTGAAAAAGACAAAAGTACCAAAATACCAAACAGACCCAAGATTTAAGATACCTTTGCAACCTAATTAGCAAATACAGCAAATTAAATGGTATTTATTTCACATGAACCAGAGTTTGAATTGATTAACTGAATATAGTCACTTACTGTATGTGAAGTAACTGAAGACTGGTCCAAAAAAACCGTCCTGTGAAGCCTGATCTTTAAGAGGCAACAGCAAAGGCTCTAATTCTTCAAGGGTATAAAGTCCAGGAACTTCACCTATGGAATATTGCATTTCTTTTGAATTTTAGCTGCATACCCTAATCCAAACACATTTTACATCTACAATACCTTCTCTGTGTTTGTACTAGTCTGCTCTTATTCAAGCTGTTTCCAAAAGTACATGATCCTATCGCCTCTATACTAACAAACCTACCTGTCGCCTTCATTTGATAAAACTCAGATTCCTAAGCAAGCCATTCAAGACAGTGGATAATCTAGCCATCTAGCCATCTTTCCAGGTTCTCCTGCTGCTTCTCTGCCCCTCGCATTCAAGACCTTGTATTCCAGCATCTGAACTTGTGTGTTCCATAAATATAGTGAATCTATACCCACAATCTTCCTCTGCCCATTTCCCCCCCATATTTCCTGTTGCCCTATGAGACACTCCTGTACCGACCCCCATGCCCATGAGCCTTCCCTGACTCCCGTGCACTGGGGAAGGATCTTTTTTTTCCACGTATCTAAACATATCACAGTTCAGCATTTATCACATCATGTAATCATGAAGTATTTCAATCAGCTTCTGAATTCCCAGAGGACAAATATTTGATCATGTTCAACATTTATCTTAGAACATACTTAGCAAAGTACCTGGAACATGAATGTTTATTAGATGAATGAATGAATGAATGAATGGATGGATGGATGGATGAATAGATGGATGGATGGGTGAACTTGCATTATGCATCAGGAGAACTAACCCATAGCCCTGCTATAAGGCAACAGAGTGATGAAAGGCAAATCAAACTGGATTAAGACTATGAGTATTTAATAGAGGGCTGAATTATATCTTATTCACCTCTATAAACCCAGTATTTAGAACCAGATCTGGCACATAACAGGTGTCTAATAAATCTCTGTTAAGCCAGTATATTTAAAGTTTGCAAAAAACTCTAAGATGACCCTTGGGCCACATGTCCAAAGCAGGGCATTCATGCAGGTCCCACCACAGGCAGACCCTACTTTTCTTCAGGGTCAACTCAGAGGTGTGGGAATGCTGCCCATCCCCCAAGCTGG